>NW_020255030.1:0-1183 GCF_003255815.1 Theropithecus gelada
GAATACTCTGAGGAAATTAGCCTGTGACCTAATAAAACAAGTAGCAAACAACTGTTTCTAATAATTTACAACCAGTAGCAAAAAAGCCCTCCCTATACATTGTTTCTCAAGTTCACTCTTTAATTCTGGGTTAAAAAAAAATCCATGTATTTGTTGAAAACCATGAAGAAGAGAACATTGAAAAAGCAGAAAGTGAAAATAATAATAATAATAAAGATGACAGCAGGTATTTCATTGGAAACAATGCAAATGAGGAGACAGATGAGCTACATCTTAAGGTCCTAAAAGGAAAATGTTGTGAAAATAGATTCTATTCCCAGAAAACAATACCTTTTTCAAATAGATATGTATCATTTTAATTGACAAATTATAATACATCCGGGAGATATTGCTTGATGTATTGATATATGTATACCATGTGTAATGATTAAATTAAGCTAACACACCTTCAATATAGCCATCAAAAAATAAAGGGATTTTAGGCCAGGCACTATGGCTCATGCCTGTCTTTCCAACACTTTGAGAGGCCGAGTTGGGCAGATCACGAAGTCAGGAGTTCAAGACCAGCCTGACCAAAATGGTGAAACCTCGTCTCTACTAAAAATACAAAAATTAGCTAGGCATGGTGGCACGCACCTGTAATCCCAGCTACTCAGGAGGCTGAGGCAGGAGAATCACTTGAACACAGGAGGTAGAGGTTGCAGAGAGCCAAGATCACACCATTGCACTCCAGCCTGGGCAACAGAATGAGACTCTGTCTCAAAAATAAACAAACAAACAAACTAAGGGATTTTAGACATATAGGGAGTGAAAAAATAACCAGCAGACCTAAACTATAATAAATATTTCAGTCCTCTAGGCAAAAACAAAATTAAGGGACTAGCTGGCACAGCATTTAATGATGATGAGACAGTTTCATTGACCCCTCTCACTGAGACAGAGAACACAGCCCCAGGGCCTGGGAATTCCTTTACCCAATCCACCACCTTGGGCACCTGCGTACTCCTCCTGGGTACCTGAGGTTGGGTACAATCACCTTAGCTGTCACCTACATACAAACACCACCTATGGGCATCTCACCCAACCTATCACAGCTGCTGCTAACAACGCACACTGCTTGTGACCCAGAGAATCAGCCCACCATCGCCACTGCCAAGCTAGCTACCCAGGAGACAAAGACCCC
>NW_020255031.1:0-1183 GCF_003255815.1 Theropithecus gelada
TTACATGAACAGCGTTCGACCACTGCCTTATGAGAAAAGAGGTATAATTCCCTGAGTAGAATGCACACATCACAAAGCAGCCTCAAGTGGCTCGCAAGTATCCCTTAGCTGACTCACCTAAAACAGTGTTAGAATACTGCTCAATGAAAACAGAAGAAGCTTAACTGTGAGAATGCAATTCACGTGACCTAGAACAGTTTCACAGAAAGTTTCCTTCAGGTTTTTATCGGAGGGTATTCCTTTTTCAACATATTCTTAAGAGCGTTTCTAAATATCCTTTCGCAGGTTCCACAAAAACAATGATTTCAAACTGTTCAATAAAAACAATGTTTTAACTCTATGAGATGAATACACACATCCCAAAGAATTTGCTCCCAAATCTTCTCTCCACTTCTCATCGGAAGACACTGCCTTATGAGAAAAGAGGTATAATTCCCTGAGTAGAATGCACACATCACAAAGTAGTCTCTCGGAAAGCTTCATTCTAGTATTTATCAGAAGATATGTCCTATTTCCCCACAGGCCTGAATGTGTCTCCGAATGTCCCTTCGCGAATCCATCTATGACGAGTATTAATCCATCTCTGATGCAGTATCAACCCTATGACGAGTGGAATGCACACGTCACAAAGGAGCCCCTCAGAAATCTTCTCTCCAGTATCTATCTGAAGAGATTTCCGTTTTCACCGTAAGCCTCAAGGCGCTCCCAAGTATCCCTTAGGTGACTCACTAAAAGAGTGTTCGAATACAGCTCAATGACAACAGAAGGTTAACTGTGCGAATTCAATTCACGTGACCTAGAGCAGTTTCACAGAAAGTTTCCTTCTGGTTTTGATTGGAGGGTATTACTTTTTAAGCATATTCTTAAGAACGTTCCCAAATATCCTTTCTCAGGTTCCAGAGAAACAGTGATTTCAAACTGTTCAATCAAAACAATGGTTTAACTCTATGAGATGAGTACAAACATCCCAAAGAACTTGCTCCCAATGCTTCTCTCCACTTCTCATCGGAGGACGTTTCTTTTCTCACCACAGATATCCGGGAGCCACTTAATATCCCTTCCCAGATTCCTCAAAGACAGAATTTCTAAACGGGGCAACATAGTGGAAGCTTTCTCTCTCTGAAATGAAGGCACTCCTCAGAGAGCAGTCTCTTGGAACGCTTCTTTCTGGATTTTATTTCCA
>NW_020255032.1:0-552 GCF_003255815.1 Theropithecus gelada
AGAAGCTTTCTGAGAAACTTCTTTGTGTTCTGTGAAATCACCTCACAGATTTACAGCTTTGCCCTCAAGAAGCCTTTCGCTGAGACAGTTCTTGTGGAATTGGCAAAGAGATATCTGAAAGCCCCTAGGGGGCTATGGTGAAGAAGGAAATATCCTCTCATGAAACCTGGAAAGAAGCTTTCTAACAATCTGCTCTTTTATTTGGGACTTCCACTCACAGAGTTACATCTGTATTCCGTGGGTCTCTTAGCCAGCCTTATTTCTGTGGAATTTGAGAACAGATATTTCTGGTCCCTTTGAATACTACAGGGCCAAATGAAATATCCTCCAATAACAAAGAGAAAGAAGGTTTCTGACAAACTTCTTTGTGTTCCGTGAAATCTTCTCACAGAGTAACAGCTTTCCCCTCAAGAAGCTTTGGCTAAGACAGTTCTTGTGGAATTGGCAAAGTGATATTTGGAAGCCCATAGAGGGCTATGGTGAAAAAGGAAATATCCTCAGATGAAATCTGGAAAGAAGCTTTCTGAGAAACTGCTTAGTGTTCTGTTATAC
>NW_020255032.1:635-1183 GCF_003255815.1 Theropithecus gelada
GCCTTATTTCTGTGGAATCTGAGAACAGATATTTCGGATCCCTTTGAAGACGATAGGGCCAAAGGAAATAACCTCCGATAAGAAAGAGAAATGAGCTTTCTGAGAAACTTCTTTGTGTTCTGTGAAATCATCTCACAGAGTTACAGCTTTCTCCTCAAGAAGTCTTTTGCTAAGTCCTTTCTTGTGGAATTGGCAAAGTGATATTTTGAATCCCATAGAGGGCTATGGTGAAAGAGGAAATATCCTCAGATGAAATCTGGAAAGAAGCTTTCTGAGACACTGCTCTTTGATGTGTGTCTTCCACTAAGAGAGTTACATCTGTATTTCGTGGATGTCTTTGCTAGCCTTATTTCTGTGGAATATGAGAACAGATATTTCGGATCCCTTTGAAGACTATAGCGCCAAAAGGAATGTCCTCTGATAAGAAAGAGAAAGAAGCTTTCTGAGAAACTTCTTTGTGTTCTGTGAAATCAACTCACAGAGTTACAGCTTTCCCCTCTTGAAGGCTTTCGCTAAGACAGTTCTTCTGGAATTGGCAAAGTGATATT
>NW_020255033.1:0-1183 GCF_003255815.1 Theropithecus gelada
ATCTCACAGAGTTACAGCTTTCCCCTCTAGAAGCCTTTCGCTAAGATGGTCCTTGTGGAATAGGGAAAGTGACATTTGGAAGCCCATAGAGGGCTATGGTGAAAAAGGAAATATCCTCAGCTGAAATCTGGAAAGAAGCTTTCTGAGAAACTGCTTAGTGTTCTCCTATTTCATCTCACAGAGTTACATCTGTATTTCGAGGGTCTCTTTGCTAGCCTTATTTCTGTGGAATCTGAGAACAGATATTTCGGATCCCTTTGAAGACTATAGGGCCAAAGGAAATCTCCTCCGATAAAAAAGAGAAAGAAGCTTTCTGAGAAACGTCTTCGTGTTCTGTGAATCATCTCACAGAGTTACAGCTTTCCCCTCGGGAAGCCTTTCTCTAAGACAGTTCTTGTGGAATTGGGAAAGTGATATTTGGAAGCCCATAGAGGGCTATGGTGAAAAAGGAAATATCCTCAGCTGATATCTGGAAAGAAGTTTTCTGAGAAAGTGTTTTGTGTTCTGTTAATTCATCTCACAGAGTTACATCTGTATTTCATGGATCTCTTTGCGAGCCTTATTTCTGTGGAATCTGAGAACAGATATTTCGGATCCCTTTGAAGACTATAGGGCCAAAGGAAATATCCTCCGGTATCAAAGAGAAAGAAGCTTTCTGAGAAACTTCTTTGTGTTCTGTGAAATCATCTCACAGAGTCACAGCTTTCCCCTCAGGAAGCCTTTCCCTAAGACAGTTCTTGTGTAATTGGCAAAGTGATATTTGGAAGCCCACAGGGGGCTAATGTGAAAAAGGAAATATCCTGTTATGAAATATGGAAAGAAGCTTTCTGAGAAACTGCTTAGTGTTCTGTTAATTCATCTCACGGAGTTAAAACTGTATTTCGTGGATCTCTTTGCTAGCCTTATTTCTGTGGCATCTGAGAACAGATATTTCAGATCCCTTTGAAGATTATAGGGCCAAAGGAAATGTCCTCCGATAACAAAGAGAAAGAAGCTTTCTGAGAAACTTCTTTGTGTTCTGTGAAATCATCTCACAGAGTTACAGCTTTCCCCTCAAGAATCCTTTCGCTAAGACAGTTCTTGCGGAATAGGCAAAGTGATATTTGGAAGCCCATAGAGGGCTATGGTGAAAAAGGAAATATCCTCAGCTGAAATCTGGAAAGAAGCTTTCTGAGAAACTGCT
>NW_020255034.1:0-1183 GCF_003255815.1 Theropithecus gelada
AAGAAGCCTTTGGCTAAGACAGTTCTTGTGGAATTGGCAATGTGATATTTGGAAGCCCATTGGGGCTACGTTGAAAAAGGAAATATCCTAAGAGGAAATCAGGAAATAAGCTTTCTGAGAAACTGCTTAGTGTTCTGTTAATTCATCTCACAGAGTTACATCTGTATTTTGTGGATCTCTTTGCTAGCCTTATTTCTGTGGAATCTGAGAACAGATATTTCGGATCCCATTGAAAACTATCAGGCCAAAGGAAATATCCTCCGATAACAAAGGCAAAGAAGCTTTCTGAGAAACTGCTTTGTGTTCTGTGAAATCATCTCACAGAGTTACAGCTTTTCCCCCAAGAAAACTTTCGCTAAGACACTTCTTGTGGAATTGACAAAGTGATATTTGGAAGCCCATAGAGGGCTATGGTGAAAAAGGAAATATCCTCAGATGAAATCTGGAAAGAAGGTTTCTGAGAAACCGCCCTGTTATGTGTGACTTCCACTCACAGAGTTACATCTGTATTTCGTGGATCTCTCTGCTAGCCTTATTTCTGTGGAATCTGAGAACAGATACTTCGGATCCCTTTCAAGACTATAGGGCCAAAGGAAATATCCTCCGATAACAAAGAGAAAGAAGCTTTCTGACAAACTTCTTTGTGTTCTGTGAAATCATCTCACAGAGTTACAGCTTTCCCCTCAAGGAGCCTTTGGCTAAGAAAGTTCTTGTGGAATTGGCAAAGTGATATTTGTAAGCCCATAGAGGGCTATGGTGAAAAAGGAAATATCCTCAGATGAAATCTTCAAAGAAGCTTTCTAGGAAACTGCTCTGTCATGTGTGACTTCTACTCACAGGGTTGTATATGTATTTCGTGAATCTCCTTGCTAGCGTTATTTCTGTGGAATCTGAGAACAGATATTTCGGATCCTTTTGAAGACTATAGGGCCAAAGGAAATATCCTCCGATAACAAAGAGAAAGAAGCTTTGTGAGAAACTTCTTTGTCTTCTGTGAAATCATCTCACAGAGTTACAGCTTTACCCTCAAGAGGGCTTTGGCTTAGACAGTTCTTGTGGAATTGCCAAAGTGATATTTGGAAGCCCATAGAGGGCTATGGTGAAAAAGGAAATATCCTCAGATGAAATCTGGAAAGAAGCTCTCTGAGAAACTGCTTAGTGTTCTGTTAATTCATCTCACAGA
>NW_020255035.1:0-1183 GCF_003255815.1 Theropithecus gelada
GTTCTGTTAATTCATCTCACAGAGTTACATCTCTATTTCGTGGATCTCTTTGCTAGCCTTATTTCTGTGGAATCTGAGAACAGATATTTCAGATCCCTTTGAAGACTATAGAGCCAAAGGAAATATCCTCCGATAACAAAGAGAAAGAAGCTTTCTGAGAAACTACTTTGTGTTCTGTGAAATCATCTCAAAGAGTTACAGCTCTCCCCTCAAGAAGCCTTTCGCTAAGACAGTTCTTGTGGAATTGGCAAAGTGAGATTTGGAAGCCCATAGAGGGCTATGGTGAAAAGAAAATATCCTCGATGAAATCTGGAATGAAGCTTTCTGAGAAACTGCTGACTTTTCTGATAATTCATCCCACAGATTTACATCTGTATTTCGTGGATCTCTTTGCTAGCCTTATTTCTGTGGAATCTGAGAACAGATATTTCGGATCCCTTTGAAGACTATAGGGCCAAAGGAAATATCCTCCGATAACAAAGAGAAAGAAGCTTTCTGAGAAACTTCTTTCTGTTCTGTGAAATCATCTCACAGAATTACAGCTCTCCCCTCAAGAAGCCTTTCGCTAAGACAGTTCTTGTGGAATTGGCAAAGTGATATTTGGAAGCCCATAGAGGGCTATGGTGAAAAGAAAATATCCTCTGATGGAATCTCGAAGGAAGCTTTCTGAGAAACTGCCGAGTGTTCTGTTAATTGATGTCACAGAGTTACATCTGTATTTCGTGGATCTCTTTGCTAGCCTTATTTCTTTGGAATCTGAGAACAGATATTTCGGATCCCTTTGAAGACTATAGGGCGAAAGTAAATATCCTCCGATAACAAAGAGAAAGAAGCTTTCTGAGAAACTTCTTTGTGTTCTGTGAAATCATCTCACAGAGTTAGAGCTTTCCTCTCAAGAAGCCTTTCGCTAAGACAGTTCTTGTGGAATTGGGAAAGTGATATTTGGAAGCCCTTAGAGGGCTAATGTGAAAAGGAAATATCCTCCGATGAAATCTGGAAAGAAGCTTTCTGAGAAGCTGCTGAGTGTTCTGTTAATTCATCTCACAGAGTTACATCTGTCTTTCGTGGATCTCTTTGCTCGCCTTATTTCTGTGGAATCTGAGAAGAGATATTTCGGATCCCTTTGAAGACTATAGGGCCAAAGGAAATATCCTCCGATAACAAAGAGAAAGAAGCTTTCTGT
>NW_020255036.1:0-1183 GCF_003255815.1 Theropithecus gelada
AAATATTACTTTGCCAATTCCACAAGAACTGTCTTACCGAAAGGCTTCTTTAGGGGAAAGCTGTAACTCTGTGAGATGATTTCACAGAACACAAAGAAGTTTCTCAGAAAGCTTCTTTCTCTCTGTCATCTGAGGATATTTCCTTTGGCCCTATAGTCTTCAAAGGGATCCGAAGTATTTCTTCTCAGATTCCACAGCAATAAGGCTACCAAAGAGATCCACGAAATACAGATGTAACTCTGTGAGATGAATTAACAGAACACTAAGCAGTTTCTCGGAAAGCTTCTTTCCAGATTTCATCTGAGGATATATCCTTTTTAACCATTGCCCTCTATGGGCTTAAAAATATCACTTTGCCAATTCCTCAAGAACTCTCTTAGCGAAAGGCTTCTTAAGGTCAAATCTGTAACTCTGTGAGATAATCTCACAGAACACAAAGATGTTTCTCAGAAAGCTTCTTTCTCTTTGTTATCGGAGGATATTTCCTTTGGCCCTATAGTCTTCAAAGGGATCCGAAATATGTGTTCTCACATTCCACAGAAATAAGACTAGCAAAGAGATCCACGAAATACAGATATAACTCTGTGAGATGAATTAACAGAACACTAAGCAGTTTCTCAGAACGCTTCTTTCCAGATTTCATCTGAGGATATATCCTTTTCCCCTTTGCCCTCTAAGGGCTTTCAAATATCACTTTGCCAATTCCACAAGTACTCTCTTAGCCAAAGGCTTCTGAAGGTCAAAGCAGTAACTCTGTGAGATGATTTCACAGAACACAAAGAAGTTTCTGAGAAAGCTTCTTTCTCTTTGTTATCGGAGGATATTTCCTTTGTTCCTATAGTCTTCAAAGGGATCCGAAATATCTGTTCTCTGATTCCATAGAAATAAGGGTAGCAAAGAGATCCACGAAATACAGATGTAAATCTGTGAGGTGAATTAACACAACACTAAGCAGTTTCTCAGAAAGCTACTTTCCAGATTTCATCTGAGGATATTTCCGTTTTCACCATAGCCCTCTATGGGCTTCCAAACATCACTTTGCCAATTCCACAAGAAGTGTCTTAGCGAAAGACTTCTTGAGGGGAATGCTGTAACTCCGTGAGATGATTTCAGAGAACACAAAGTAGTTTCTCAGCAAGCTTCTTTCTCTTTGTTATCGGAGGATATTTCCTTTGGCCCTATA
>NW_020255037.1:0-422 GCF_003255815.1 Theropithecus gelada
AGAGGGCTATGGTGAAAAAGGAATTATCCTCAGAGAAAAACTGGAAAAAAGCTTTCTGAGAAACTGCTTTGTGATATGTGACTTCCACTTACAGAGATACATCTTTATTTCGTGGATCTCTTTGGTAGCCTTATTTCTGTGGAATCTGAGAACAGATATTTCGGATCCCTTTGAAGACTATAGGGCCAAAGGAAATATCCTCCGATAACAAAGAGAAAGAGGCTTTCTGAGAAACATCTATGTGTTCTGTGAAATCATCTGACAGAGTTACAGCTTTCCCCTAAAGAAGCCTTTCGTTAAGAAAGTTCTTTTGGAATTTGCAAAGTGATATTTGGAAGAACATAGAGGGCTATGGTGAAAAAGGAAATATCCTCCGATGAAATGTGGAAAGAAGCTTTCTGAGAAACTGCTTAGTGTTCTGT
>NW_020255037.1:456-1183 GCF_003255815.1 Theropithecus gelada
TATTTTGTGGATCTCTTTGGTAGCCTTATTTCTGTGGAATCTGAGAACAGATATTTCGGATCCCTTTGAAGACTATAGGGCCAAAGGAAATATCCTCCGATAACAAAGAGAAAGAGGCTTTCTGAGAAACATCTATGTGTTCTGTGAAATCATCTGACAGAGTTACAGCTTTCCCCTAAAGAAGCCTTTCGTTAAGAAAGTTCTTTTGGAATTTGCAAAGTGATATTTGGAAGAACATAAGGGCTATGGTGAAAAAGGAAATATCCTCCGAAGAAATGTGGAAAGAAGCTTTCTGAGAAACTGCTTAGTGTTCTGTGAATTCATGGCACAGAGTTACAGCTTTCCCCTCAAGAAGCCGCTCGCTAAGCCTGTTCTTGTGGAATTCGCAAAGGGATATTTTGAAGCCCATTGATGGGTAGGGTGAAAAAGGCAATATCCTCAGAGGAAAACTGGAAATAATCTTTGTTAGAAACTGCTTTGTGATGTGTTACTTAATCTCACAGAGTTACATCTCTCTTTCGTGGATCTCTTTGCTAGATTTATGTCTGTGGAATCTGAGTACAGATACTTCGGATCCCTTTGAAGTTTATAGGGCCAAAGGAAATATCCTCCGATAACAAAGAGAAAGAAACTTTCTGAGAAACTTCCTTGTGTTTTGTGAAATCATCTCACAGAGTTACAGCTTTCCCTTAAGGAAGCCTTTCGCTAACACAGTTCTCGTGGAATT
>NW_020255038.1:0-1183 GCF_003255815.1 Theropithecus gelada
GCCAGGGATATGGTGAGTCTAGGGCAGAGCTAGTGGTAGGGCTGAGCCAGGGCAGAGCAGGAGAGATTACATTAGGCTATTATTTACAAATTTAGTTTTAGATTTTTGAGATAGCTATGGTACTAATAATAATATCTGTACTATGTTGTTTGTAATAGCAATAGTATTATTAATAAATAATTACTAAATTTTAACTGATACTCTATTTGCTTCCGGTTGTGTTCTATGAGTATAATTTTATAAATACATATATATGTGAGGCATCAATTCTCACAATTACTCTATGTGCTTGGTACTTATGGCATCCCCATTTTCCTGACATAGGAAACAGACCTAAAGAGGTTAAGTACTTGGCCAGATTACTCCCAGCACTTTGGGAGGCCAAGACAGGGGGATGGCTCGAGCTCGGGAGATTGGGACCAGCCTGTACAACACTGTGAAGCCCCATCTCTACTAAAAATGTACAAAAATAGCTTATTAAAGTTTCTTGTAGGATTCTGGTTACAAAACACTGGTCAAATACACAGGGCATGGTTTGGGCAGGGCCGGGGACAAGGTCAGGCCAGGAAGGGGCCAGGGCCAAGGCAGGGCCAGAGGTAGACTTGGAGGTGTCCTGGCCCTGATTTGCCCTGCCCCAACGTTGGCCCAGCCTTGCTCTGGCACTTCCTGCCATGCCCTGTCCCTGGCCTGAGCATTGGCCCTGGCCCTGTCCTGCTTCTGGCCCTGTCCTGGAGTTGACCGGGCGTTGCCATGGCCCAGTCCTGCCATCGCCTTGCCTCCTGTCCTGGTGTTGCCGTGGCCCTGCCTTGGCCCTAGCTCTGCCTCAACCCTCGACCTGCCCTGACCCTGCTCAGCCCTGGAACTACCCTGCCTCTGCCTTGGTGCTGGTCCTCTCCTCTCTATGGCCTGGCTCTGGCCCTGCCTTGTACATGCTCTGACCTGCATGTCCCAACCTGGGCCCAGCCCTGGTCCTACCGTGTTCCTGGCCCTGGCCGTACCCTTGTTCTGGCCCTGACCATGCCCTGGCCCTCTTCTGGCCATTCCTTGGTCCTGCTCTGCCCTTCCATGTCCTGGCCTTGCCCTCAACCTGCCGTGGCCCTGCACTGGTCCTGCTCATCCCTGACACTGCCTTGACCCCGACCCTGCCTTCTCCCCGGCCTTGTCCTTGCCCTGCCCTGACCCG
>NW_020255039.1:0-1183 GCF_003255815.1 Theropithecus gelada
AATTGGCTAGCCATAAGTAGAAAGCTGAAACTGGATCCTTTCCTTATATGAAAATTAATTCAAGATGGATTAGAGACTTAAATGTTAGACCTAATACCATAAAAACGCTAGAAGAAAATCTAGTTAATACCATTCATGACATAGGCATGGGCAAGGACTTCATGTCTAAAACACCAAAAACAATGGCAACAAAAGCCAAAATTGACAAATGAGATCTCATTAAACTAAAGAGCTTCTACACAGTCAAAGAAACTACCATCAGAGTGAACAGACAACCTACAGAATGGGAGAAAATTTTTGCAATCTACTCATCTGACAAAGGGCTAATATCCAGAACCTATGAAGAACTCAAGCAAATTTACAAGAAAATAACAACCCCATCAAAAAGTGGGTGAATGATATGAACAGACACTTCTCAAAAGAAGACATTTATGCAGCCAACTGACATATGAAAAAATGCTCATCATCACTCGCCATCAGAGAAATGCAAATCAAACCCATAATGAGATACCATCTCACACCAGTTAGAATGGCAATCATTAAAAAATCAGGAAACAACAGGTGCTGGAGAGGATGTGGAGAAGTAGGAACACTTTTACACTGTTGGTGGGACTGTAAACTAGCTCAACCATTGTGGAAAACAGTGTGGCGATTCCTCAAGGATCTAGAACTAGAAATACTATTCGACCCAGCCATCTCATTACTGGGTATATACCCAAAGGATTATAAGTCATGCTGCTATAAAGACACATGCACACGTATGTTTAATGCGGCACTATTCACAATAGCAAAGACTTGGAATCAACCCAAATGTCCATCAGTGACAGACTGGATTAAGAAAATGTGGCACATATACACCATGGAATACTATGCAGCCATAAAAAAGGATGAGTTTGTGTCCTTTGTAGGGACATGGATGCAGCTGGAAACCATCATTCTCAGCAAACTATTGCAAGAACAGAAAACCAAATACCGCATGCTCTCACTCATAGGTGGGAATTGAATAATGAGATCACTTGGACACAGGAAGGGTAGCATCACACACCAGGTCCTATTGTGGGGAGGCGGGAGGGGGGAGGGATAGCATTAGGAGATATACCTAATGTAAATGACGAATTAATGGGTGCAGCACACCAACATGGCACATGTATACATATGTAACAAACCTGCACATTGTGCACAT
>NW_020255040.1:0-1183 GCF_003255815.1 Theropithecus gelada
TCAGAGAGGCACAGGGACATGTCAAAGGACACACAGCATGTCAGTGGGAGGCCCAGGTCTGCATGCACCCTGAAGTGGGACGGCTTCTCCCTTCCTCTGAGCTCACGGTGTGGCTCAGCCCTGGGCACAGATAAATGTGGTGTTTTTAGAGCAGAGAGGAGTGCTGGCTCCCCCGAGTCAGACCCCCGGTGCCCAGGTGGGAGAGGCTGGTCTGAGGCTGCCGGGTGTAGCTGGATGGGCCTCAGGTGACTCTTCAGCCCCCTACTTGGGTGCCTGAACTGTGTGTTATCCCAAAGCACAGAGCTGTGTCTAGGTGCAGGGGTAGCTGGGGTGTGGAAAGCTCCAAGTATATGTTTGAGCTCTGAGGAGGGCGCTGGGCAAGGTGGGTGCTGCGGGAAACCTGAGCCACCTGCCTGTGTGGTAAGACTGGGTCCTGGCCCTGGCAGTGACTACGGGCAACCGCAGGGTGGAGCTGCAGCTACAGCTGCGCAACAAGCTGGTGGCACTCCTGGCCACACTGGAGAAGCCCCAGGAGGGCTTGGAGTTTGCCTACGTGGCCCTAGCACTCAGCATCACTCTGGGTAAGTCCCCTGAGCTCCCACCCTGCCAGGACCCACACTTTGCCAGAGCCCAGCCTCCAGGTCTACAGGGCAGGAGCTGAAACAGCTGCTGGATTTTCCTGGTCTCCTGTCCAGGCAGGCAGATCTGCCCAACTGGCTTCCCCGTCCGGCCGTGGGGCACAGCCCGAGGTCTCTCAGGCAGTGTAGAGCTCCCTGCCTGACTGAGCTCTGCTTCCTCTGCCTGTTCCCGCTGCTGACCACAAGGGCCGCCCAGTGTGCCCTCTGCCTTCCAGACATGCCAGGCATCTCTTTGGTCCCTGTATGTGCCAGGCTGGTCCCTGTAGGTGCCCTTCCCACCCTCATCTACCACATGGCTCTCTGGCTGATAAAATCCCAGTTCCCCTTCCAGCAGTCTGCCCCTTAAGGCCGGGAATCCCCTGGTGCTGTGCCAGGGTCGTCTGTCCCCCTCCAGAGACAGGGAACCCTAGGCAGGCCACATGCCCCAGCGCCTTGTGCCCCATGGCCCAGTACACAGTAGGTGTGCAGCTGACTCCCCAAGGTAGAGGGCTCTGATCATGACACACCCAGGAGGAGTCGGATGTCACGTCTGTGGGTTGCCTGGA
>NW_020255041.1:0-1183 GCF_003255815.1 Theropithecus gelada
ATGAGTGCCCTTGGAGGGCAGTTTCTGAGCCTCCCAGACACCCCAGGAGGAAGCGGGGGAGGGGGGCAGTTACCCAGTAGAACCTGGACGGTGGAGCCGGGTTTGCTGGTGGCCCTGCGTGGCTGGTCATTACGTGCAATAAGCAACAGGTGAGTGCCCTTGAGAGCGGTTTCTCGGCCCCCTTCAGAACCGCAAGTGGAAGACTCCCCAAGGTGGGGGTTCAGTTATCCACAGGAGCCTGGATGGTGGAGCTGGGTTTGCTGGTGGTCCTGCGTGGCAGGTCATTACGTGCAATAAGGAACAGGTGAGCGCCCTTGAGGGCGGTTTCTCGGCCTGCTTCGGAACTACAAGTGGGAGACACCTCAAAGTGGTGGTTGGGGGAGTGTGCTGGTGGTCGGTTATCCAGTGTGGCCAGATTTGCTGGTGGCCGCTGCGTGGCAGGTCACTGCGTGGAGCGATGGGAGGTGAGTGGAGTGACAATAGAGGATGCACCCTCCACAGCTACTGCTGGGAGTTGGCTCTGGTAGCAGAAGGGGCATAGAGGGATTCCCATCGGGGGAAACATGGCCGGGGTCCCACGTGTGCTGGACGTTGATATGTGGCTATATGTGATCTCAGTCTCCACAGCCGTCCTGGGAAGTGGGTTCAGTTACCTTCCCATCTCACATTTGAGAAATCTTGGGCTCACATCGCAACTGGGTGGGTTGGAACTAATGTCTCAGGCAGGACGTTGGCCCCCCAGAGCCCAGATCTTACCCACCCCCCGCCCTTTTCAGTCCACCAAGCTTGTAGAGAGGGGTGTGTGGTGGTGGGGGGCGGTTGAGAAACCAACACAATAGAAGGGGGGCAGGAAATAAACCAGGCAGGAGACACAGGCAGTACTTGGAAGGTCGGCATGGGGGTCTGGGTGTGGGGGACACCTCTGGGCCTGTGAACCCCGTTCTGTGCTCCCGGCTTACCCAACCTTGGCCCTCAGCCACATGTTGTGCGCCTTAGGTGAAATCTCAGTCCCTTGTGTGGTGCGGGCATCTTTTCTCCCTGGCTTTGCCTCTCCTTACATCACGGAGTCTCAGCGGGGATGGCGGGGTGGTTGGTGGTCCATGGAATTTGCCCTCCACTTCCCCATCCTTGTTCCGTCCTGTCTGGCCTGTTACCTGAATCTGTGTCTCTTCAGAGCCTGCAA
>NW_020255042.1:0-1183 GCF_003255815.1 Theropithecus gelada
TTGCCTTGCCTTGTGCCTTGCCTTGCCTTGTGCCTTGCCTTGCCTTGCCTTGTGCTTTGCATTGTCTCGCCTTGTGCCTTGATTTACCATGCCTTGTGCCTTGCCCTGTTTTGGCTTGTGCCTTGCCTTGCCTTGCCTTGCCTTGCTCTGCCTCGTGCCTTGCCTTGCCTTGTGTTTTGCCTTGCCTTGTGCCTTACTTTGCCTTGCTTTGCTTTGCCTTGTGCCTAGCATTGCCTTGCCTTTTGCCTTGCCTTGTGCCTTGCTTTGCCTTGCCTTATGACTTGCCTTGCCTTGTGCCTTGCCTTGCTTTGCCTTGCCATGCCTTGTTTTGTGCTTTGCCTTGCCTTGCTTATGCCTTGCCTTGCCTTGTGCGTTGGTTTGCCTTGCTTTGTTACTTGCCTTCCCTTGGCTTGTGCCTTGTCTTGCCTTGTGCCTTGCTTGTGCCTTGGTGTCCCTTACCTTGTGCCTTACCTTGTCTTGCTTTGCCTTGTACCTTGCATTGCCTTGCCTTGTCCCTTCCCTTGCCTTGTACCTTGACTTGCCTTGTCTTGTGTCATGCCTTGTAACTTGCCTTGCCCTGTGCCTTGCCTTGCCATATCTTGTCTTGCTTTGCCTTTTGCCTTGCCTTATATTGTGCCTTGCCTTGCCTTAAGTTGACTCTGCCTTGCCTTGGCTTGCCTTGCCTTGTGCCTTGCATTCCCTTGCCTTGTGCATTTCCTTGCCTTGCCTCGTACCTTGCCTTGCCATTCCTTGTCATCTTTTGCCTTTATTTGCCTTACCTTGTGCCTTGCCTTGCCTTGCTTTGTCATGCCTTGTCTTTCCTTGTGTTTTCTTGCCTTGTGCCCTGCCTTGTTTTGTGCTTTGCCTTGCCTTGTGCCTTGTCTGCCTTGTTCTGTGCCTTACCTTGCCTTGCCTCATGGCTCGCTTCGGCTTGCCTTGACTTGGGCCTTGCCTTGCTATGTCTTGCTCTTTGCTTTGTTTTGACTTGCCGTGCCTTGTGCCTTGCCTTGCCTTGCTCTTTGCTTTGCCTTGCTCTTTGCTTTGCCTTGCCATTCCCTTGCACCATGCATTGCCTTTTGCCTTCACTTGCCTTGCCTTTTGCCTTCACTTGCCTTGCCTTGTGCCTTGTATTGCCCTGCCTGGTGCCTTGATTTGCCTTGTGTCTTGTGTTCCCTTGGCTTGC
>NW_020255043.1:0-1182 GCF_003255815.1 Theropithecus gelada
TATGGAACTGGCCCTGGTAAGACTTCAGCAGGACTAGACACAAACGGAGACTGTGGTTGTTCTAAATCATCATTATTATATGGCCCAAGAATGGCGCTAGCGGGAAGTCTAGGTCCAAGACAGAACAGCCCAGTGGTTGCCAGCACAGGCTATGGAATTAGCCTCTGCTTCTATCTGCCTGCTGTGTGACCTTGGACAAGTTACTTTGCCTCTCTGATAATTTGTTTTCCTATCAGTAAAATAATAATGAGGTTTTCAGGAAGATTCAATAAGAGTATGCAAGCAAGAGCTCTTGGCAACGTGCCTGACACAGAGCCAGCGCTAAATAGGCGCTGTTATTGTTTCATTATCGTCATTGTCCTTGTCATGGGTGTTATTGTTACGAGTTCTGCTTCTGCCAGCTGTGTAACCTCGAATACATTATTACCACTTGCAGACACCTGGCATCACACCTATTATGCTCCAGGGTCTCTAAAAGTAACAGTATCTTCGCAGATTTGGTCAATTGATTTTCAACAAGGGTGCCAAGACCACACAATGGGGGAAAAGACAGTCTCTTCAACAAATGATGTTTTAAGAATTGGATATCCATATGCAAAAGAATGAAGTTGTATACCTCATACCACATACAAAATTTACTTCAAAATGGATCAAAGACCTAAATGTAAGAGCTAAAGCTCTTAAGAAAAAGATAGGAGAATATCTTCATGATATTGGATTTGGTAATGATTTCTTAGCTATGACATGAAAAGCACAGGCAATGAAAGAAAAAAAATATATAAACTGGGCTTCATAGAATTGAAATCCTTTGTGCATCAGAAGACACTAGCAAGAGACAGGAAAGACAATTCACAGAAAGGGAGAAAATATTTGCAAATTACATCTGTAATTGATAATTGCTTGATATAGGAGTTATAGGAGTTCTCTACATATTTTGGATATTATCAGATTATTAACTAATATCAGAGTATCAAGTAATCTAATAATATCAAAAATATATAGAGAATTCCTATAACTCCACAGCATAGAAACAAACAATCCAATTCAAAAGTGTGCAAAGAGCTTCTGCACAGCAAAAGAAACTACCATCAGAGTGAACAGGCAACCTACAGAATGGGAGAAAATTTTTGCAATCTACTCATCTGACAAAGGGCTAATATCCAGAACCTACAAAGAACTCAA
>NW_020255044.1:0-1182 GCF_003255815.1 Theropithecus gelada
TTCTCAGAAAGCTTCTTTCTCTTTGTTATCGGAGGATATTTCCTTTGTCCCTATAGTCTTCAACGGGATCCGAAATATCTGTTCTCAGATTACACAGAAAGAATGCTAGAAAAGAGATCCACGAAATACAGATGTAACTCTTGGAGTGGAAGTCACACATCACAGAGCAGTTTCTGAGAAAGCTTCTTTCCAGATTTCATCTGAGGATATTTCCTTTTTCACCATCGCCCTCTATGGGCTTCCAAATATCACTTTGCCAATTCCACAAGAACTGTCTTAGCGAAAAGCTTCTTGAGGAGAGAGCTGTAACTCTGTGAGATGATTTCACAGAACACAAAGAAGTTTCTCAGAAAGCTTCTTTCTCTTTGTTATCGGAGGATGTTTCCTTTGGTCCTATAGTCTTCAAAGGGATCCGAAATATCTGTTCTCAGATTCCACAGAAATAAGGCTAGCAAAGAGATCCACGAAATACAGAAGTAACTCCGTGAGAGGAATTAAGAGAACACTAAGCAGTTTCTGAGAAAGCTTCTTTCCAGATTTCATCTGAGGATATTTCCTTTTTCACCATAGCCCTCTATGGGCTTCCAAATATCACTTTGCCAATTCCACAAGAACTGTCTTAGGGAACGGCTTCTGGAGGGGAAAGCTGCAACTCTGTGAGATGATTTCACAGAACACAAAGAAGTTTCTCAGAAAGCTTCTTTCTCTTTGTTATCGGAGGATATTTCCTTTGGCCCTTTAGTTTTTAAAGGGATCCGAAATAATCGTTCTCAGATTCCACAGAAATAAGGCTAGCAAATAGATCCACGAAATACAGATGTAACTCTGTGTGTGGAAGTCACACATCACAGAGCAGTTTTTTAGAAAGTTTCTTTCCAGATTTCATCTGAGGATATTTCCTTTTTCACCATAGCCCTCTATGGGCTTCCAAATATCACTTTGCCAATTCCACAAGAACTGTCTTAGCGAAAAGCTTCTTGAGGGGAAAGCTGTAACTCTGTGAGATGGTTTCACAGAACACAAAGCAGTTTCTCAGAAAGCTTCTTTCTCTTTGTTATCGCAGGATATTTCCTTTGGCCCTATAGTCTTCAAAGGGATCCGAAATATCTGTTCTCAGATTCCACAGAAAAAAGTCTAGCAAAGAGATCCACGAAATACAGATGTAACTCTGTGCGTGAAAGT
>NW_020255045.1:0-1182 GCF_003255815.1 Theropithecus gelada
TCCAGTGAGCCTCCCTGTCATGCGCAGCCTGTGGACAGCCACCCTCCACCATCCCTCCGAGCCCCCAACAAGCATGGGGGAGCTGTGCAGGCAGCCGTGTGGACTGACAGTCTCTACCAGTCCTGTTGTCCCTCAGCTGAGAATCAAACCCATTTCTGGATGGCGGGGAATGTGTCCTCTGCTGGCTATGTTCTCTGTGGAGCTCAGGGAGGGAAAAGGCCCAGCCATGTCTAGGGTGCTGTTGGGAGTGGTGAAAAGGCCACACCCTTTCCAAGGGACACTTTTCCGGGAAAGCCCCTGGAGCTTAGACGGCTCTTGTGCTGTGAAGCCTGCTCTGATCACTAGAGTGCAGGGCCATGAGCTCAGCCTGGAGGGAGCCCGTGGGGCAGCGGGCACTCTGAAGGGACAGATAGAACCAGTCACCAGGTGCACTGAGGGGCAGACAGAACAGGCCACCAGGCGCAGACAGGAGAGGGAGGCAGGGGGATGGAATGGAAGATGCCTGGGGTGGATGGAAGTCAGTGCCCTTGAGTGCTGGTATCTGCCTTCCTGGCCACCAGTAGATCAGGCTTCTGAGTCTGTTGGCTGTCAGGGCCTCACTGTGCCCCATAGGCACCATGGCAGTCCCAATGAAATCCACCAGGTGTTACCAGGCAGCATACAGGTAACAGGCCTGGAAGGTCCCCAAGAGCGGAGCTGGACATGCTCAGACACTCTGGGGCTCCTCGTTCAGTGGCACAAACTCCAGGACCCAGTGAGGGAAACGAGAACCCACCAGGCTGAGCAGTATGGCTAAATCCATTTACTCCATAATGAAAAGCAAAATAAACAGGAGTCATATCACCAGGGAGCCACAACCCATCCCCACCTCCTTCCTTTGTCCTATGCTATCAATAAATAAGTCTCCCAGCCATAAATAATGATTAGAACCTCCTCCCCATATACCAGCTCCAACCTCCATGAGGTACAATACAGGGGGTGGCCCTAACCCCTGGAATATACAAAATGTTACACAGATACTATATGTACACTGGGGAAGGGGGGCCACCCCAGCAGCCCGTGCCTTCGCCTGTTCTACACTTAGCCCCACTGACCCGCCTCAGCTGCCTCTCTGAATAAGAAGATGGGAGCTCCCCTGAGGGAAAAGTTGCTTTGGTGAGAGTAGGGAGGCCATCAGGCCTC
>NW_020255046.1:0-1183 GCF_003255815.1 Theropithecus gelada
GGGAAAGCTGTAACTCTGTGAGATGATTTCACATAACAGAAAGAAGTTTCTGAGAAAGCTTCTTTCTCTTTGTTATCGGAGGACTTTTCCTTTAGCCCTATAGTCTTCAAAGGGATCCGAAATATCTGTTCTCAGTTTCCGCAGAAATAAGGCTAGCAAAGAGATCCACGAAATACAGATGTAACTCTGTGAGATGAATTAACAGAACACTAAGCAGTTTCTCAGAAAGCTTCTTTCCAGATTTCAGCTGAGGATATTTTCTGTTTCACCATAGCCCTCTATGGGCTTCCAAATATCACTGTGCCAATTCCAGAAGAACTGTCCTAGCGAAAGGCTTCTTGAGGGGAAAGCTGTAACTCTGTGAGATGATTTCACAGAACACAAAGAAGTTTCTCCGAAAGTTTCTTTCTCTTTCTCATCGCAGGATATTTCCTTTGGCAATATAGTCTTCAAAGGGGTCNAAGGGATGCGAAATATCTGTTCTCAGATTCAACAGAAATAAAGCTAGCAAAGAGATCCACGACATACAGATGTAACTCTGTGAGTGGAAGTCACACATCACAGAGCAGTTTCTCAGAAAGCTTCTTTCCAGATTTCATCTGAGGATATTTCCTTTTCACATTAGCCCTCTGTGGGCTTCCAAATATCACTTTGCCAACTACACAAAAACTGTCTTAGCGAAAGGCTTCTTGAGGGGAAAGCTGTAACTCTGTGAGATGATTTCACATAACACAAAGAAGTTTCTCAGAAAGCTTCTTTCTCTTTGTTATCGGAGGACTTTTCCTTTAGCCCTATAGTCTTCAAAGGGATCCGAAATATCTGTTCTCAGTTTCCGCAGAAATAAGGCTAGCAAAGAGATCCACGAAATACAGATGTAACTCTGTGAGATGAATTAACAGAACACTAACCAGTTTCTCAGAAAGCTTCTTTCCAGATTTCAGCTGAGGATATTTTCTTTTTCACCATAGCCCTCTATGGGCTTCCAAATATCACTGTGCCAATTCCAGAAGAACTGTCCTAGCGAAAGGCTTCTTGAGGGGAAAGCTGTAACTCTGTGAGATGATTTCACAGAACACAAAGAAGTTTCTCCGAAAGTTTCTTTCTCTTTCTCATCGCAGGATATTTCCTTTGGCAATATAGTCTTCAAAGGGGTCCGAAATATCTGTTCTCAGATTCCACAGAA
>NW_020255047.1:0-10040 GCF_003255815.1 Theropithecus gelada
TCAATACTTGTGTTTCACACATCTGTGCAGTGATCATCTTCTACCTGCCCATCATTAACCTGGCCGTTGTCCACCGCTTTGCCCGGCACGTCTCTCCCATCATTAATGTTCTTATGGCAAATGTTCTCTTACTTGTACCTCCACTAATGAACCCAATTGTTTATTGTATAAAAACTAAACAGATTAGAGTGAGAGTTGTAGCAAAATTGTGTCAACGGAAGATTTAACAGGCATATGTGACAGAAAACCTGGAAATATCTGATAAGATATTTAAGGTCAATTTGAGAAAACCTAATATTTGACACCAAGAATTATCAACACATATTTTTGTTGTTATCATAGATTTATTTTATTCACTCTGGATACTGAGAATGGGATTAAAACTATAAACAGGAAGTACATTGCCTGAGGTCCCCATTTCAGTTAACCAGAATAAAAATAAGTGTCTTATGATAGTACCTCTGACACAAACAACAAATTACAACCAAGACAGAAAAATGATATTTTTTACAGTCTGACAGAAGTTGGATTCCTCGTTGTCTACATTTAGTCTCTCTATACCAGGTTCTTTTACTGCTAGACCTAAATTTTATATTATATCTGTCTCTTTATCCATTTTAATCATGTTAATATGTCACCATCTTTTTTAAATTCCAGCTTTTATATTTGATATGGGTTGGATTCTTACATGGGTGTATTGGACCCAGGTAGTGAGCATAATACCCAACAGATAGTTTTTCAGTCCAGTCCTGGCCCTGTCACTTCCCCACCCTGGTAGTCTGCAGTCACCAAGCATTTCTTCAGCAAAATATTGGTAAGTTCCCTGCCTCATAATAGATTCGCTATGCAAGGCAAGAGTAATTGAAAAGGCAAAGTGAATGTATGCGTGCCTTTTATAAATTTGAATTCTTACTTCTTTAGAAATACAATTAAATCAATCAATCAATATATATATATATATTTTTTCTTTTCTTTCTTTCTTTTTACTTTTTTTTTTTTTGAGATGAAATCTGACTCTGTAGCCCAGGGTGGAGTGCAGTAGCACAATCTCTGCTCACTGCAATCTCCGCCTCCCAGGTTCAAGCTATTCTCTTGCCTCTCAGCCTCCAGAGTATCTAGGATTACAGGCACGTATCACCACCCCCAGCTAATTTTTGTATTTTTTGTAGAGACAGGGTTTCACCATGTTGGCCAGGCTGGTCTCAAACTCCTGACCCCAAGTGATCCACCCGCTTTGACCTCCCAAAATATTGGGATTACAGACGTGAGCCAACACGCCAAGCCAAATAACAATATTCTAAGACCCTACATGGGCTGGACCTTTTCTACTTCTTCTATATCATCAGATTTGTTATTAAACTCCAGCCACATTGACCTACTGAATTGTTTTTGAATTTACAGAGCTCTTTGTTTTCTGTGAGTTTTCACATCAGAATTATTTTGTTAAAATTCTCTTGACACCAATTTTGTATAACACATTCACATTTTTTTTCTTTAAATTTTGGCTTAATTTCAACATAAATTACCTAGCCTGAGTTTGTATGATGACCCTCTCTTTTATCTTTTTTATTCCTGGTTTATTCTTTATTCTTTGTTATACTCAATATTTGCAATTATAGATACCTTTTATGCTTATTTCATTTCTTTCTACTTCTTGAATAAAGTGTATTATGAGCGATTGAAGAAACCTATATAATTTCTTTATTTTTTCCTATGTAATGTCTAGCACATTTCTGAGGAAGAGATTTCAATAAATAAATGCTAATGAATGATTTTAAAAATAAGACCATGTTTGTAGAAAAAGTAGTTCGCTGAAGAGTTCAGTAATATTTATTCACAGTAGGATACAACTTTCTTAAATTGTGTATTTCAAATGTAGGCATATCATTGATGGTAAAGATTTTTAAAACAGGAAAAAAGATATGGTATAAAGAGAAATTTATTGCTTTAGATTTGTGGCTGACAAATAGTCCAACTTTCCTTCCCATTATGACCTCAAAATCTTGCATATTGTAAAAACCACTTTAGCCTTTTTATTTTACCCACTCCTTCAATCAAGTCCTTTCTGTCAATCACGTCAGTTCAAGTCTCCTACACTTCATTCTCAGGTAAATCAAGAAACACCTTCCAGGAGTGTCAAATGCTTAAAATATAATAATCAGCCCACAGCTGACAGTACCTCCCAATTAATGGAAAATTTTAACAGATACAAGCATTACTTTTAAACCTCTAATATATGCACGATGTGCTTCCAGGTATTTGTACGCATTTAAAAAAGTTGTTTTTCACAATGACCCAGCTTTTTATAAAGGGTTTTTTCCTATTTATTTTAGTTGAAGAGATTCAGGCTCTGAGAGTTTGATTTTGTGAAATTCACACAGAGAGGAAGTCAAAAGCTGGGATTCAAACCTAATCTCTGATACTCCAGGATAGTATTATCTTGAGTACATTTTAGTTTTTAAATTCAGAGCTACATATGTTTTCACAAACCTATCCTAGTATAGAAAATCCTATCATCAGATCAGGGCAAGAACTGCTTCTGTGTTCGAGGTGCGTAACTATATCCATCTGCCTTTTCCAAAGTCTTAAAAACACAGACATGGGTTTGGGGTTGTAGTACAACAAAGCAGTAGTTGACATGCTTTATTAATTGAAAGAAACAGAAACTCCTATTCTCCCAGTGTGAGGACAGACAGCCCAATGTGAAGACTTCATTTCCACTAACAAGATGAGTAACAATTGGGTGGCTTTAATAGGCATCTTATTCTTTCAGGATATTGTACATAGATGTCTCATACAAGAGTCTCAAAGATAATCTGTATTTTTGGGGTTTTGAGCAGTCTTAATAAAATAAAATGAAAAATAAAATAAAGATACATGAATGCCTGTGGGGTAGGTGATGATTTATGGTCAACATAATGATTTGCACATGTTCCTGAAATGAAGAACGTAGCAAACAACAGCAAACCCAATTTTATCTTAAAGAAATGTAAACATTCTGAGGTAAAATATCATAATGGCTAACAGACATGAATTGAAAGTTGTAGGAACCTTGGGAGCTACAGCACACCTAAGTGCTGGAAAGAAGTTGTTATCACTGCTAACTTATATGCTTCAGCTCTCTATTTTGTTTCTATACATATTTTGAACAAAGCAAACCCATGTAGTTTGCTAAACGGTGGGTGGACAAATAGGCAGTAGAGCACTTTTTATCTCTCAACAAAAAGAGGAAGGAGAACTGTCAGTCTCAGACCCACTTGAAAGAAAAATGTTTAATAGCTACCTTAATATTCTAAGCAGAAGTGATCAGTATACCAAGGACAAAAACTTAATGTGACTGACACAATTGGTTCATATGCCAATCCCTGTGCCACAACCCCATCACTGTGACTGTGATATATTAAAATGGCCATTCTCTTTCCAGAAAATTTGGAGAAATGATATCACACAGGAATAAACAACACAAAAATTAATTTTAAAAAAACCTAACAACCCAGTATTTATCTACTAGAACAACCAATAATGGCAGAATGACTTCAGTGAGAAACAATAATAACAAAAATGCTATTTACAAAAAATGATCACTAAATGATATCTAAGAAATCAGTTTATGTAACAGCCTGGAGAGATTTCATTGGTAGCCCTTTAAAAAGCATACATTATTGTACTACACCAGTGATTAAGTACCAATGTACCTAGCAGTAATTGTGACTCATGGAGAAATCAAGCCATCAAAGACAGACAGGTACCCAGAAATATGCCATTTGAACTAATGGCACTTATTCAGGAGTCATGAAAATTTTACATTTTAATCTTGGTAAGGCATTAGAATCACCCAGGGAGCTCTCAAAAGTTGAGATATTCAGGTTAACATCATAGTCAATTAAATCAGAATACCTAATTCAATTTTACCCATTCACATGTTGATGAATATTAGTCATTTTCAAATGTTGGTTAATATGATAAAGTTCCTGTAGACATTCTTAGAATGCGTTTGCTTGAAACAAGAACTAACTTTTCTAGAAACGGTATTTTAAGTCATAAAGTAGGTATTTATTTACCTATGGAAGATAATGCTAAACTTTGTCACCAAAGAACTTGCACTGATTTACACATCTAATAGGAAAGCGTAAGCATTCTAATGCTCCACATGTTCACCAAACTTTGGGATTGTTAACCTTTTTAATGTTAGTCATTCTAATGGGTATCATATAACACCTCATTGTCATATTAATTTACATTTTCTCAAATGCAAATTAAACAATGGCAGTCAAGTGCATTGCCTATTTTTTACTGATTTTTACTTACTCATTTGTAGCTCTTTACATATCATCTGGCAGATATATATATCATATTTTTTGATGGAACACTAGAAACTTAATAATATTGAAATACAGAGTACTCAGTTATTAGCTATGCTCAGCATGCTGTGCTATTGTTCTAAAGAAACCAAATTTAATCTTCCTACTCTTTACCTTTTGACTATCATCTCCAGACTAAGCCCATCCCCCAATATCTGGTATTCATCATGCTACTTTATGCTTCAATGAGTTCAATTGTTTCAGATTCCACATGTATGTGAGAACATGCAGTGTTTGTCTTTCTATGCCTGGTTTATTTTATTTAACATAGTATTCTCCAGCTCCATCTATGTTGTAGCAAATGACAGAATTTCTTCCTTTTTGGAGACTGAATACTATTCCATATGATGTTATTATTTATTCCCAATGAGTGATTGGTCTTTCCATAGAAATGCTTTCTGTTAATTAATTCTGACTATGGAATTCTTTCTTCCTGGATTGTGTCCATGGTTATCCCAAGATCATGAAAATATTACTATAGATTTTCTACAAGATTTTTTGTTTTACCTAGAATACTCAGGCCTATTGTCCAACTCAAATTAATGTTTTGATAAAACTCAAGATTTCTTTCTTCTATTTGCATTTAAATTGCTCTCTATTGTAAATACCATCTATTCCTTATTGAATTTGTCACTGTCATAAATCAAAAGGACCTATATGTATGTATAAAAGTCTGAAATATGTTATATTCCATTAATCTATTTATCTCTTCTTGTGTCAATATAACACAGCTTATCAAATGTAGCTTTAGAATTAGACTTGAAATCTAATGGTGTAATACACCCATGTTTTTACTTCTGTTACCTATTATAGGTCTTTTGCATTTCCATATAAATTTTTTAATCAACTTGTCAATTTTAACAATAAAACCTAGTGTAATTTGACTAGAATTGTGTTTATTAAATACATTATTTTGGGAAGAATTAACGTCTTAAAAATATAGAGCTTTCCAGTCAGTAAACATGGCATGTCTATGTTTTTTATTTAGGTCTTCTTAAAGCTTTTGGCAAAGTTTGAGTTTTCAGCTTACATATCCTGAAAGCATTCTATCTCATTTATTTTTATATATTTAATGTTTCTGATCCTGTTACAAATGACATTTTAGGATATAATATCAGATTGTTTTTCAATGTGCTAGATTTCAATTTTGTAAATTGTCCTTATATCCAGCCAGCTTTTCTGAATTCACTCAACTTAATGTTTATAATGTTCATAATTTAATGTTTATAATTTTTACATAAACATTCATATCATTTGCAAGTAGGGGCATATTTGCTTTATCCTTTCAAATTTTATACGTTTCCTGTCTTTTTTGTGTCTGCATTATACTGCCTTGAAAATCTAGTATAATTTTGAATGTAAGCACTGATGGGAATATCCTAGACTTTTCCACACATCATGGGGAGCTTGTTCAATATTTTCTCATTAAAATAAAGTTACGTGCAGTATTTTTATATTTGTCTTTACCAAATCAAAGTAACACCTTTCTATTTCTGATTTTCTCAGATATTTTGTGATAAAAATAATTGAATAAAATCATATGGTTTTATCGATTTTTCTATCAGTGTGGAGTAGTACATTTATGACTCCTCCTGAAAATTGATCCCATATTCCTGAGATAAAGTGACTTGGTCATGATATATTATCCTATTTATAGGTCATTGTACTTTGTCACCATTTTTTAAATGTTTAGATCTATGGTCATAAGGTATATTTACCATTAATTAACTTTTCTTATAGCATAATTAGCTGTTTTAATCTAATTGGTTGATATTACTTCCAAAACAAGTTGGGAAGTTTTCTATTCTCTGGAAAGGTATTTATATATAATATTGGTATCTTTTCTTTAAGTATACATAATAAGTAATATACAAATCCCAATTGACTTGAAGTTTTCTTTCAGAGCTTTTTTCTAAGCTATGTACTAAATTTTGCTAAGAGATACAACATGTTCATCTTTCCCTTTTTTCCTGTTTAAATTCTGGAGTCTAGTATTTTTTTAAGTATTTCACCATTTTATCTAATGATTTACTTTACTGAAAAATGTTATTTATTATAGTTATTATATCTACTTACTATCTGTATGTTTATAGATTTGTACTTATGTTCTCTGATTTTATTATTAAAATAAAATTAGTGTTTTCTCTTTTTATTCTTTCAGTTTTGTTAAATTATTTATTGATTCTTTAAAACTTGTGAAGGAATCAAATTTCTGCTTTGGTGACATTATTTTATATCATATTTATATTTTATTCATTTCTGATTTTACCAATTTATTTTCTTTGTTTTTCTTGGAGATTAGGTTGTTATTCCTTCACTATCTTCTTGAAATGGAAGTTATATTTTTTGATTTTTCAACTGTTATTTCCTAATAAATAAATTTAACCTATAATTTTCTGTATAGGCACTGCTTTAGCCATATCTCATCTGTATGATTTACCTCCCTTCACTATTATTTGAGTATATGGAACCAACAGAAACCTCAACTGATTTGCAACATTTTATTTTTTACAAGAAAAAGATGTCAAATTGCTAGAATGAAATATTAATAATTACATATACATGCCTCATTGTATTATTATAGTTATAATTTTATATTAATATTCTTGGTATACAAATAACACTTTTAAAAAATATTATGTAAATTAAGTTGAAAATCAATACAAGATTATGATGTAAAAATCCTTATGAATAGCTTTTACAATTGCTAAAACCCATATTTTTATTTCATAGCAAGCATAGCAAAATGGGAAAGATAATAATAAAGATAAAAAAGATGCCAGTTTAAAAAATACAATCATTTATTCATTCAACAAATATTTAATAAGCTAGTATATGCCATCCACCATGATACTAATGCACCACCTGTCTTACTGTAGCTTACTTTAAATTGTCATGAAACAAATGGATTTGGTCCACAAAGTTGAACATTGAGCCAATTAACACATGAACATTAAACCAATTAATACATGTCCTTGCCAAGGCAATTTTCATATACACATACACACACACACACACACATACACACACACACACAAACTTTCTACTATCTCTTTAATAAGAAGTACCTGGAGAAAGCTAAGAGATAAAGCAACAGTGGAAGGAGAGAATTCTTGACAACATAACCAAGTGAGACTTATTTTCATTGGGGAAGCAAGCAGTAGGCAATTTCCAATTATGAAGTAATCATTACATAGTTTAAAAGAGTTTATGGGAAGGTTATGGTAATACATTCTTTTATTTCCACACTTTAGTCAACTAAATATTGAAATCCTTCCAATGACTATTTACTAATAGGAGTGAGTATATAGTTTTTTTCTCCTCGAGAGCCTTTTCCTTAGGATCTCTATACTAGCATGATTTTCACTGTTGCAAAGATTTGCAACTGTAGGACAAAATGTTTCATCTTATCCCCTACAATCATTTGGTAGTCAGTTTAAAATGCTAAAAATAATACACAATTCCAGCTGTACATTCAGTTTATAACACCTTAAATATTGCTTGGCAATCCTGATAGCGTGCTATATACTTAATTATCAGTAATATAACAGACCTGAGTTGCTATCTTACTTCTACCCTACAACATTTCTATAATCGTAAACAGATGATTTGATCTTGAGAAAAAATTTCTTCATCAGTAAAATGAAGATAATGATATAGCTTGATAATATTCTTCAAAAAATTTCAAGATTCCAAATCATCATCTGGTAATGGAACTCAGTAAGTAAAACTATTTAATTTTCTAAGAAATATTGGTCATTATTGTGTACAAAATGTAAGACAAAGAAGCTCAGATTTTTGGCTTGTTGTTTCTTAAACGTAAAGGCTTATTACCGAAGTAGGTCCCTCAAACGGGGCAGGTTTGGGAAGGGAGAAAAACTTGTCTAAGTTGGACAAGTTGGTTTTAAGGGATACTTAATTAGTGATGTCTAACGGGTCTGGGCAGATGGATCCAGGATTCAGAAATAAAATCTAGGATGACACATTGTGTCCTGGGAGGTTTGTCCTGCAACACTTCCTTGAATGCAGAATCAACTCAAGGCATCTCTGCTTAGACTTGACCTTGTGCAGAGAAGTAATTGACAGGCCAAATATCCATCAGAAGTATCCTAGTTTTGCAGAGAATTTACTGTGTCTCTCTAATACCTGCAATTAAAGAATTCTCCAACAAAATTTTTCCTTATTACAGATCTAGATGTTTATTTGTTTCCTTGGTATCAACTAACTCTGCAGATTTACTGTTTCTGAAAATGTTTATTCTTATTGTCAGAAAAGATCTAGCCTTGCTGCAATCCCCAGAGAATCAGTAATCCCAGAGCCAGTGGTTAGGTAAAAAGGATAAGACAAGTCCTTATATATAAGAGGTATATATAAGAGGAGTCTTTTGTGGTGGATAAATTCAACAATTCCTTGGGCTTGTATATCAGAATTATTTAGCTTTTATCAAAAGTGCCTACCAGCATATCCACTCACTGCTAAGTACCCAGATGTTCTCATTTATTTGGATTTCATTTGACTTCTATTACTGGCAATTAATCACATAGAACTGAAGGTCAGAACATAGATCTGAAAGCAAGAAATAGTAGAAGATTCCAGTTAATTGACCAGCATTTACTAATATTTTACAGGAAAAAATGAAATCAGATGCATAACTAAATGAAAAATTTAAATCTGGATTCTCTATAGAAATAACATGTCCAGAAATAATTTTTTCAAAGTATTTTATAGACAGCTTCTAGTCTAAAGCAGCAGCCATCTCTCTTCATTATGATAGCCACATAAATGTTTTGTTCTCTCAAAAGAAAGCTGAAAGAAGCCACAAATTTTAACACTGCTTTTTTTCTACTAAATTTTCAGATATTCCCAGTTTACCAACACAAGCATCTGTATGTTTCATTGCAGAGCCCTATGAATGAATCATGTCCATTATCAACACATCATATGTTGACATCACCACCTTCTTGGTTGGGATGCCAGGGCTAGAATATGAAGACATCTGGATCTCTATCCCCATCTGCAGCATGGATCTTATTGCAATTCTAGGAAATTTCACCATCCTTTCTATCATCAAGACAGAGCCCTCCTTGCATGAGCCCATGTACTATTTTCTTTCCATGTTGGCTATGTCTGACTTGGGTTTGTCTTTATCAACTCTGCCCACTATGTTAAGCATCTTCCTGTTCAATGCTCCTGAAATTTCATCCAATGCCTGCTTTGCTCAGGAATTCTTCATTCATGGATTCTCAGTACTGGAGTCCTCAGTCCTCCTGATCATGTCATTTGATAGATTCCTAGCCATCCACAACCCTCTGAGATACACCTCAATCCTGACAACTGTCAGAGTTGCCCAAATAGGAACAGTATTCTCCTTTAAGAGCATGCTCCTGGTTCTTCCTTTCCCTTTCCCTTTAAGAAGCTTGAGATATTGTAAGAAAAACCAATTATCCCACTCCTACTATCTCCACCAGGATGTCATGAAGTTGGCCTGCTCTGACAACCGAATTGATGTCATCTACAACTTTTTTGGAGCATTCTGCCTTATGGTGGATTTTTATTCTCATTGCCGTGTCTTACATCCTGATCCTCAAGACGGTACTGGGAATTGCATCCAAAAAGGAGCAGCTTAAGGCTCTCAATACTTGTGTTTCACACATCTGTGCAGTGATCATCTTCTACCTG
>NW_020255048.1:0-7449 GCF_003255815.1 Theropithecus gelada
TCTCTGGTATGTGCAAAGATTAGAGAGCAGAACAAAGGGTTTGGTGGGGGGGGCGGGTACACATCTATCTTTGTGTTTTTTCATTTCCCCCTCTCACAAGTAACTGGATGTCCAATCTTGGATTTCCAGAGTCTTATAATGTAGCCTCACTTTCTGGGTGTAGGAGAGGCTGGTGATGGCTACGGAGGACCATTAGTTGGATGGTATCAAACCTTTCTCTGACAAATTGTAAAATTTTGTTTACTACACAGGGGCCTATAGTGAATAGAAGTAGTAAAGACATTAGGGGGCCTAAAAGGGGTGCCAGAAGGGAAAACATTGAAGAGTTCCACCAATTGTTAGCTGCTGTAGTGAATTGTTGCTTCTTCATTTCTAAGCTTAGTTTATGTAGGCGTTGGACTCTTTCCTCAACTAACCCTGACTCATTTATATAGAAACAGCATTCTTCTTTGAGGAACATACAGGTACCTCCTTTCTCAGCTGTGAGTAAGTCTAAGGCTCTGCGGTTTTGAAGAGTGACCTGTGCTAGGGAGGTGAGCTGCCGCTGAAGGGAGGCTAGGGAATACGCGGAGTCTTCCATAGCAACAGAGAATTGTTGTAACAGCTTGTCATTTTCTATCATGGAGTGTTGTAGGGCCCCTCCTGCTAACCCTGCTGCGACGACAGAGGTGGTTAAGGATATTCCGGCAATTAGTGGTAGAAAAACTGCTCGTCTATGTCGCTCAGTTTCAGTTAGGGCAATCCCTGCCCAGCCTATGAACTCTGCCGGGGTTAGCAGGGTCAGTCGGGGAACTAGTGTAACAGGGATACACAACTGTCCGTCAGAGATGCTTTTGGACAGAGTTTTTAACAGAGTCCTATTACACCAGAAGAACACACCAGGGGGAGCATATATGGGGCTATTAGGGTATGTAGCCGATTGGTTGCAGAGGCTGTTGCTAAATGCAGAATAACAGTAGGGATATTTCTCTTGGTCTGGGTCACGGTACAGGGCCACATCGGGTATTGTGACTGTTGATGAATTAAAATCTGTCGTATAGTTTGTGGGAGGGAAGGATAGGGGAACAGCGGTTAATGGTGGTCTTCCTAGGGTTGCACACATAAAGCAAGAGGACAGGTCGCCTAAACCGGTGAGGTTGGCGAATGCTAGCCCTTCCTGTAGTAGGGTTAGCCAGGAGAAGGGCTGCAAGTCTTGTGATAGCTTGGTTTCTTGTCTGTGGATTTGTGTATGGATTAAGGGTTGAATCTGGACTAGACTCCGCCACAGGTACAGGTGGCTACTAGGCCAGCTACTGCTGGAATCGTAGTAGACTGCCCCATGTTGGGGCGATGTCCACCGGGAGTGTTCTGGATCTGTTATTATCCAAGTGTATATGTTGGGAGTCCCTGTCGGGTAGCGAGTCCTGAGGAGGTTAGACTTTCTCGGGTATTCGTCCTATACCCTGGCTGAGTGCATTTTACAATAGTGGTATGGGCAGCCTGCATTCTGGTGCCACCAATAATTTTTACAATTATATTCAGTCTGATCATATTCAAAAGAGATCATAGGTATCCTTGGTTGGGCAATCTGGAAATTAGTGAAATTGAGGTAAACTGGAGTATTGCACCCGGAGGGGGGGCAGTCTGCACTAGCTAGCAGTTTACCCGCCTGGGGTGTTTCCCCGGGGTAAGTTTTGTTCTCATAGAGCCAGAACCTCCAGACATAGGGATTAGATGGCGCAGCAGTGAGGAGAGTCAGATGCATAAGGCATAAAAGCATAGGTAAGCTAGACATGGTTACGGCTATGGGGATGACGGCGCAGGGTTAGCTTTAAGGGATTATTCTTAGCTTTGTCTATAGTCCATGTAACCAGTGCTCCAGACGGCCCAAGAAGGTCGGATGTTGGGTCCACTGGTTTGACGTATGTGTAGTGGATCCACGAAGCGATGCCTTCTACCTTGAGAGCGGTGGGAGTAGTCAGGAGTACTTGCAGTGGTCCTTTCCACCTGGGTTGAAGAGTTTCTTGCCGGTGGCGCTTGACTAGGACCCAGTCTCCCGGCTGGAACGGATGAGGCGTCGGCGGAGGTCCTGCCTCATACAGTTCTCGTAGTCTGGGCCAAATTTCCTGGTGAATTTTCTGTAAGGCTTGTAAGGAGAACAAGAGCTCAGAGACATTTTCAGTTTCAGGTTTGAGTAAGTCATCTTTTAGACTGGGGACCAGGGGTGGGGGCCTGCCATACATGATTTCATATGGTGTGAGGCCCAGTCTGTAAGGGGTATTTTGGGCCTGGAACAGAGCGTAGGGGAGAAGTACTACCCAATTAGCGCCAGTCTCCATGGTCAATTTAGTTAAGGTCTCCTTTAGAGTCCGATTCATCCTTTCTACCTGTCCTGAGCTTTGGGGCCTATAAGCACAATGTAATTTCCAATTTGCCCCAGGAATGGAAGCCAAATCCTGATTTACCTTAGCAATGAAGGCTGGTCCATTGTCTGACCTTATTTGGACGGGAAAGCCATACCTGGGGAGGATTTCTTCCAAAATTTTCTTTGCTACAACCTGAGCAGTTTCTCTCTTAGTTGGGAATGCTTCTGTCCATCCTGAAAAAGTATCTACAAAGACAAGTAAGTACTGATACCCATATTTTCCAGGCTTTATCTCAGTAAAGTCTATTTCCCAATAGACACCAGGCCTAGTTCCTCTACACCTGATTCCTGCGGCGGTCTGGGTTTGGGGGCAAGCGTTGTTCAGTTGGCAGGCTTTGCAATTTGTTGTGACATCGCTGGCCAGTTCAGCTATGCGTCTGATTCTGAACTTGGCGTGCCTGATTAAGTCTATCATTCGCCGGGCACCCAGGTGGGTTGTCCGGTGGATATGTTCCAACACCTGCCGTCCTAATTTTTCTGGTAGGATGGTTTGGTCATTTATGTCAGTCCACCACCTATTTTGAACCTGTTTTAGGGGAAGCGTGTCCATCCATTCGCGATCCTGTTCGGTATAGTCGGGAAAACATGGCAAATTTTGCGGGCCAGGATCAGGGAGCTGGAGCGCAAGGAGCTGACTGGGAGCTTTTGCTATGCTCTTTGCGGTTTGGTCGGCTAAGAAGTTGCCTCGAGCAATTGGCGTAGTTGGTTTCTGATGCCTAGGGCAATGTACAATAGCCAATTTCTTTGGTTTCCACAAAGCAGTTAATAGAGCTAGGATCTCTTGCTTGTTTTTTTATTTCTTTGCCTTCAGCTGTTAATAGTCCCCTCTCTCTGTAGATGGCCCCATGTATGTGCACAGTAGCGAAAGCATAGCGGCTATCCGTGTATACTGTTAGTTTTTTCTCTGCCCCTAGGGTGAGGGCCTATGTGAGTGCTATCCGCTCGGCTCTTTGGGCCGATGTCCCTGGAGGCAAGGGTTCCGCCCAGATTACCTCAGTCTCTGACGTTACAGCTGCTCCTGCATACCGCTGGCCTTGGTGGACGTAGCTGCTGCCATCATTGAACCAGATGAGTTCTGTGTCGGGGAGCAGACGATCTTGCAGGTCCTCCCGCACCCCATGCACCTGAGCCAGTATCTCAGTGCACTCATGGGACGGGACGTCCAAGTCTGGATTTGGCAGCAGTGAAGCAGGGTTTAAAGAGGTTGGGGGCAGAAAAGTTATTCTGAGGGGGTTTAACAGCAGTCCTTGATAGTGGGTGAGCCGGGCGTTACTCATCCATCGGTCCGGCGGCTGCCGGAGGGCGCCTTCAATGGCATGCGGGGTTATAACGCGCAACTCTTGCCCCATGATAAGTTTATCAGCGTCTCGGACCATTAGGGCGGTCGCCGCGATTATCTGGAGGCAGGGTGGCCAGCCAGCAGCCACTGGATCTAATTTTTTTGACAAATAGGCAACTGGCCTCTGCCAGGGTCCTAGGTACTGTGTTAACACGGCTTTTGCAACACCCTTACTTTCATCCACGTATAAGTGGAAGGGCTTGGAGACATCAGGGAGCCCCAGCGCAGGGGCTGATAATAAGGCAGTTTTGAGTTGCTGAAAGGCCAGCTCAGCCTCTTCCGTCCAATTGAAGGGCTGCCGTTCCTTTGTTGCCTGGTATAGGGGCTTGGCTAACTCAGCAAATCCGGGTATCCATAACCTACAGAACCCTGCCGACCCCAGGAATTCTCTCACTTGTCGTGTCGACTGGGGTCTAGGGATGCGTAGGACTGTTTCCTTTCGGGCTTTGGTTAGCCAGCGTTGCCCCCCTTTTAATAGGTACCCCAGATAAGTTACCTCCGACTTGCAGATCTGAGCCTTTGTTGCTGAGGCTCGGTAGCCTAGCTCCCCCAGAGTCTTCAAGAGGTCCTCAGTCCTTTGAACACAAGTTTCCGGGGATCTGGCTGCTATTAAGAGATCATCAACATATTGCAAAAGAGTTATTTCAGGGTGTTGCCGCCGGTACTCACCCAGATCTTCATGAAGGGCTTCATCGAACAGGGTTGGCGAGTTCTTGAACCCTTGTGGCAGGCTGGTCCATGTTAGCTGACCGTTGATGCCCCTCTCAGGATCCGTCCATTGAAATGCAAAGAGTCCTTGACTTTTGGGAGCCAGAGGAAGGCTGAAGAAAGCGTCTTTTAGATCAAGAACGGTATACCACTGTTTTTCGGGATGTAAGGCACTCAGAAGGGTGTATGGATTGGGCACAGTGGGATGTATGTCCATGACCCTTTTATTAACTTCTCTTAAATCCTGTACTGGCCTGTAGTCCGTACTGTTGGGTTTATGAACAGGTAACAGTGGAGTATTCCAGGATGAGTGGCAAGCCCGTAGGACTCCCTGGTCTAGGAGTCGGCGGATATGGGGCGTAATTCCTTCTCTTGCCTCCAGGGGCATAGGATATTGCCGAACCCGAACCAGGTCCGTCCCTGGCTTAACTTCCACAAATATGGCAGGTCGATGTTTAGCTAGCCCTAAGCCCCTAGTTTCTGCCCACGCTTCAGGGAAACGCTGGAGCCAAGAGTCAATTTCCTGATCGGGGGGTTTTTGCTCTTGATGGAGTCTGTACTCATCTTCTAAGGTGACAGTCAGGATAGATATTGGCCTGTTTTGGGAATCAGTTATCTTGGGCCCTTCTGGCTCAAAGTGGATTTGGGCCCCCATTTTTGTCAGCAAGTCCTTCCCTAGTAGAGGGCAGGGGCTCTCTGGGATGACTAGGAAGGAATGGGAGACTTTTCCCGTTCCTAAGTCTACAGTCCTCTGGGTTGTCCAGGGGTATTTTTTTGATGCCTGTGGCCCCGTGCACCCAGGATGTTTTCTTAGACATTTTTCCAATTGGTTTGGTTAGGACTGAGCGTTCCGCCCCAGTATCGACCAAGAAGTGAACTGGGGACCCCTCCACTTGCAAAGTTACCCTGGGTTCGGGGAGGGGGTCCGAACCCCGTCCCCCCAGTCAGAGTCCTGGGTAACGAGTACGGAGGTAGGGTTAGCTGGTCTCCGTTTCTTTGGGCAGTCTTTAATCCAGTGACCACGTTCCTTGCAATAAGCACACTGATCCTTTTCTAATCCTTGCCTAGAGCCTTGCTTTTTCTGCTTTCTGCGTTGGCCATTCCCTGCCTGGGGGAAAGCTGCTACTAAGACTTTGGTCATTTCTTTGGTTGCCTTGAACTGTTTTTCTTCTGGAGTATCCCTATTATTATAAACTCGCTGGGCCATCTGAAGGAGGTCCTGAATCTGCTTTCCCTCTAAACCTTCTAATTTCTGGAGTTTTCCTTTAATATCTGGTGTTGCCTGGTTTACAAAGGACATTACTACCGCTGCCTGATTTTCCGGTGCTTCCGGGTCCATAGGGGTAAACTGTCTGAAGGCTTCCATTAATCTCTCTAAATACACAGCGGGGCTTTCTGTCTTACCTTGTAACACAGAATATACTTTAGCCAAATTGGTGGGCTTGCGAGCTGCAGCCCGGAGACCCGCCATTAGAGTCTGGCGATAAATGAGCAGTCGTCCCCTACCTTCTGCCATGTTGTAGTCCCATCTGGGCTGGGTCAAAGGAAAAGCCGCTTTAATGAGGTCAGGATTTGCAGTTGGCTGGCCGTCATCTCCTGGAACCAGCCTTCTGGCCTCAACTTGGATTCTTTCCCGCTTCTCCGTTGTGAACAGGATTCGGAGGAGCTGTTGACAGTCATCCCAGGTTGGCTAGTGAGTAAACATGACACTGTCTAACAACGAGGTTAGATCTTTGGGATTATCTGAGAACCGAGCATTTTGGGACTTCCAATTGTATAAATCACTGGTGGAAAAAGGCCAATACATGGGATGGGAAAGCCCGGTATCATCGAGCGATCCTATTTCTCTGAGAGGCGGGGCTACAGTGGAGTCAGGGAGTCGGGAAGCTTGGTTCCGCAGTAGGCGGCCTCGCGTTCGGCCGGCCAGCCCCCCCAGGTTACTTTCGCTCTCGGCTGCTTCCGCTTCTCGGTTTCCCTCTACGGAAGCACCACCCTGGGGGACTGGGTCCTGCAGGATAAGGTGCGGATATGGTGGGGGAAATGTGGGTTCTAACGTTAGGGGGTCCTGGCTGTCCGGCAGCACAGGGGCCGAGGGAGCAGAGGGAGTCCTTTGTCTTGTAGGTCGCATTACTAGGACCTTGCAAGGCTCAAGGATGAATGGAGTTATCCAGGGCGGTGGGTCTTCCACAAGATTTTGCCACACTAGAATATAAGGAATTTGATCAGGATGTCCTGACTGCCCTGGCAGGAAAATCTTAGTTTTTACCTTAGTAATAATAGAGAGACAGAAAGTTCCTTCGGAGGGCCACCCTATGCCGAAAGAGGGCCACTCCGAATGGCAGAAAGTAACTAGCTTTCCCTTCTTTAGTTCTATGCTTAAGTTACGCCCCCGAGCCTTCACATCTTTGAAATTGGTAACAAGGAGTGAGAGCGGCGTGCTCTGGTTGTTGCCCATCTTTGGACTGCTCCTACAAAGAGAAGGAGGAACGAAAATGAGTGTGAAGCAGAGGGGAGTATCCGACAGGTCCGGTCCTGGAAGGGGAAGAAAAGGTTTTATGTTTCATTTTGGACTTACACTTAACACTTAACAATGACGGACAGACAGTGATAAACGATGATCCTTCGCGAGCGCGTGTCGGACTTCCGACCTGAGTTAGACGGGGCAACCAAGGATGGAGGCCCCCAGATGGGCACTGGGGGACGTCTCCCACCAGTCCCGAGTGGCTGTCTTTTAGCGCGTCCGCCAAGACCGTGCCACTTACAGAACAGACCAATACAGATTACAGATTACGGATTTCGTGAAATTTTAGGGAGACAGACAGAGACAAAGACAGAGACAGTGACAAAGCCGGCTTACCTACAGATTAAGATCCATTGACTTGGGGGTCTGGTGGGCTTGGGGGAAATCCCGGACGAGCCCCCATTTGTTATGCCCAGACCGTTTATTCCCCGAAGAAGACCACCAGAGTCCAGAGTCAAAGCTAAGCAGCAAGGATCT
>NW_020255049.1:0-1182 GCF_003255815.1 Theropithecus gelada
TGATATTAACTGGTTATTTTGCTCGTTAGTTGATGCAGTTTCTTCCTGGCCTCGATGGTCTTTACATTTTGGCATGTTTTTGCAATGGCTGGTACCAGTTGTTCCTTTCCATGTTGAGTGCTTCCTTCAGGGTCTCTTGTAAGGCAGGCCTAGTGGTGACAAAATCTCTAAGCATTTGCTTATCTGTAAAGGATTTTATTTCTCCTTCACTTATGAAACTTAGTTTGGCTGGATATGAAATTCTGGGTTTAAAATTCTTTTCTTTAAGAATGTTGAGATGGGCGGAGCAAGATGGCCGAATAGGAGCAGCTCCAGTCTTCAACTCCCAGCGCCAGCGACACAGAAGACCGGTGATTTCGGCATTTTCAACTGAGGTACTGGGTTCATCTCACTGGGGAGTGCCGGACGATCGGTACTGGTCAGCTGCTGCAGCCCGACCAGCGAGAGCTGAAGCAGGGCGAGGCATTGCCTCACCTGAGAAGCGCAAGGGGGAAGGGAATCCCTTTTCCTAGCCAGGGGAACTGAGACACACAACACCTGGAGAATCAGGTAACTCCCACCCCAATACTGCGCTTTGAGCAAACAGGCACACCAGGAGATCATATCCCACACCTGGCCGGGAGGGTCCCACACCCACGGAGCCTCCCTCATTGCTATTACAGCAGTCTGTGATCTACCGGCAAGGCAGCAGCGAGGCTGGGGGAGGGGCGCCCGCCATTGCTGAGGCTTAAGTAGGTAAACAAAGCTGCTGGGAAGCTCGAACTGGGTGGAGCTCACAGCAGCTCAAGGAAACCTGCCTGTCTCTGTAGACTCCACCTCTGGGGGCAGGGCACAGAAAACAATAACAAAGCAGCAGACACCTCTGCAGACGCAAACGACTCTGTCTGACAGCTTTGAAGAGAGCAGTGGATCTCCCAACACGGAGGTTGAGATCTGAGAAGGGACAGACTCCCTGCTCAAGCGGGTCCCTGACCCCTGAGTAGCCTAACTGGGAGACATCCCCCACTAGGGGCAGTCTGACACCCCACACCTCACAGGGTGGAGTACACCCCTGAGAGGAAGCTTCCAAAGCAAGAATCAGACAGGTACACTTGCTGTTCAGAAATATTCTATCTTCTGCAGCCTCTGCTGCTGTTACCCAGGCAAACAGGGTCTGGAGTGGACCTCAAGCAATCTCCAACA
>NW_020255050.1:0-1182 GCF_003255815.1 Theropithecus gelada
GGAGGCTGAGGTGGGAGGATTGCAAAAAATACAACCCTGTACATGAACGTTCATAGCAGCTTCATTTGTAATAGCCACAAAGTGAAACAGCCCAAATGCCTTTTCTTTTTCTTTTTTTTTTTTTTTTTTGAGGCGGAGTCTCACTCTGTCACCCAGGCTGAGTGCAGTGGTGTGATCTCAGCTCACTGCAAACTCCGCCTCCCGGGTTCAGGCCATTCTCCTGCCTCAGCCTCCCGAGTAGCTGGGACTACAGGCGCCTGCCACCACGCCCAGCTAATTTTTTGTATTTTTAGTAGAGAGGGGGTTTCATCGTGTTAGCCAGGATGGTCTCGATCTCCTGACCTCGTGATCCACCCGCCTCGGCCTCCCAAAGTGCTGGGATTATAGGCGTGAGCCACTGTGCCTGGCAGTGTGTTCATTTTAAAGATGCTGACCCCCAGCATTTAAAGACCCCTGTAATCCCAGCATTTTGGGAGGCTAAGGCAGGTGAATCACTTGAGTTCGAGAGTTTGAGATCAGCCTGGACAGCATAGTGAGACTCCTCAATCTCTACAAAAATAAAAATAAAAAAATTAGGCAGGCATAGTGGCAGCATTTTGTTTTGTTTTGTTTTTGAGACAGGGTTTCAGCCTGTCACCCAGGCTTGAGTGCAGCAGTGCAATCTCAGCTCACTGTAGCCTTGGCCTCCCAGACTCAGATGATCCTCCCATCTCAGCCTCCCGAATAGCTGGGACTACAGGGGTACACCACCACGTGTGGCTAATTTTTGGTATTTTTTTTGAAAGGACGGGGTCTCACTATGTTGTTCACAATGTCATCCGACGCATTTTTTAACTTTTTCCTTGAAGAAGACAAAATGCCACCATCAGGCACGGTGGCTCATGCCTGCAATCCCAGCACTTTGGGAGGCCGAGGCTGGCAGATCACTTGAACCCAGGAGTTCCAGACCAGCCTGGGCAACATAGCAAGACCACCTCTCGATTATAACATTATTACTTTTTTAAAAATGCCACCAGTTCATGTATTTCGACAACTTTATCACTATTGCTCAGAGGAAAAGCCTGTCTTGGTCTAGCAGAATTCCACAGGACATTCTTTTATTTGGTAAAGTGGGAAATTCTAGGATCTGGTAGCGCATTAATCTAATTACTAAAATGATACCACTCATACCAGCTTGGATTA
>NW_020255051.1:0-1182 GCF_003255815.1 Theropithecus gelada
CCCAGAAGCTCCAGTTTGGAATTTTACCAAATTCAGTACCTACATCCGGGTACAAACACTCTGCCCTTCAACTGGAATAGCTGAATTCTCTTGCCCGATGGTTCCTCAGCCTCCACTTTCAAGGCTGCTCAACCCAGCTCTGGCCCGGTCTGATGGGGATAATATTCTCTCCCACTGTTACCTTAAAGATGTGACTATCTCCCTGTGGTGTCTAGCTGTTCGTCCTTGTTCTCCCCAAACTTCCTCACAAAGCAAGACTGCTGTTTTTCCACGATAGCCCCTAAGAAGCATGACGATTCCAACTCAGTCCTGTCCCCCAATGCCCAGGTGCCTCTTCCCTGGACTAAACTGCCCTTGTTCTTTTAAACCATGATTTTGAACCTCCTGGTCAACCTAACCTGTCTTGTGAACATATTTCAGGTACCCTCTCAAATGAAGTCAGCTTTAAACTGAGTGATGAAAGAACTGAATGAGCAACGCTATAACTGTGAGAAGGGTTCCAGGAGGAGGGGAAGGCAGAGGCAAAACCCTGAGGCAGAGGCATGCTCACAGCTCCTAGAACAGCAAGGAGCACAGTGCCGCAACAGAAGCATGAGCCAAGCGGAGTGCAATCAGAAATGAGGTGAGAGGGCCGGGCGTGGTGGCTCATGCTTGTAATCCCTGCACTTTCAGAGGCAGAGGCAGGTGGATCACCTGAGGTGAGGAGTTCGAAACCAGCCTAACCAAACTGGCAAAACCCCATCTCTACTAAAAATACAAAAAAAATTGCCAGGCATGGTAGTGGCGCCTGTAATCCTAGCTACTAGGGAGGCTGAGGCAGGAGAATCACTTGAACCCAGGAGGCTGAGGTTGCAGTGAGCCGAGATCATACCACTGCACTCCAGCCTGGGTGACAGAGTGAGACTCCATCTCATAAAAACAAAAAATAAAAAACTCATTAACTCATTTTTTGGAGGGGTCAAATACATCCTTACAGTACGTTGCACCAATTCCTCAGATAGACCTCGAAGCAAAATGCCATGGGAGGTCATGGGAGACAGACTGGGGCAGTGCAGTGCCCTAGATCACAGGGTTTCCTGTCTTTGACATGTTTGAGAAACCTGAAACAAAATATTTTGATGCCTTTTAATAAGTGTAGAAGGGCCATTGTCTTAGAGAATAAAGGAGGCTGCACCCACTTCC
>NW_020255052.1:0-1182 GCF_003255815.1 Theropithecus gelada
CAACACATCAAAAAGCTTATCCACCATGATCAAGTGGGCTTCATCCCTGGGATGCAAGGCTGGTTCAACATTCGCAAATCAATAAACATAATCCAGCATATAAACAGAACCAAAGACAAGAACCACATGATTATTTCAATAGATGCAGAAAAGGCTTTTGACAAAATTCAACAGCCCTTCATGCTAAAAACGCTCAATAAATTCGGTATTGATGGAACGTACCTCAAAATAATAAGAGCTATTTATGACAAACCCACAGCCAATATCATACTGAATGGGCAAAAACTGGAAAAATTCCCTTTGAAAACTGGCACAAGACAGGGATGCCCTCTCTCACCACTCCTATTCAACATAGTGTTGGAAGTTCTGGCTAGGGCAATCAGGCAAGAGAAAGAAATCAAGGGTATTCAGTTAGGAAAAGAAGAAGTCAAATTGTCCCTCTTTGCAGATGACATGATTGTATATTTAGAAAACCCCATTGTCTCAGCCCAAAATCTCCTTAAGCTGATAAGCAACTTCAGCAAAGTCTCAGGATACAAAATTAATGTGCAAAAATCACAAGCATTCTTATACACTAGTAACAGACAAACAGAGAGCCAAATCATGAATGAACTTCCATTCACAATTGCTTCAAAGAGAATCAAATACCTAGGAATCCAACTTACAAGGGATGTAAAGGACCTCTTCAAGGAGAACTACAAACCACTGCTCAGTGAAATAAAAGAGGACACAAACAAATGGAAGAACATACCATGCTCATGGATAGGAAGAATCAATATCGTGAAAATGGCCATACTGCCCAAGGTAATTTATAGATTCAATGCCATCCCCATCAAGCTACCAATGAGTTTCTTCACAGAATTGGAAAAAACTGCTTTAAAGTTCATATGGAACCAAAAAAGAGCCCGCATCTCCAAGACAATCCTAAGTCAAAAGAACAAAGCTGGAGGCATCACGCTACCTGACTTCAAACTATACTACAAGGCTACAGTAACCAAAACAGCATGGTACTGGTACCAAAACAGAGATATAGACCAATGGAACAGAACAGAGTCCTCAGAAATAATACCACACATCTACCGCCATCTGATCTTTGACAAACCTGAGAGAAACAAGAAATGGGGAAAGGATTCCCTATTTAATAAATGGTGCTGGGAAAATTGGCTAGCCATAAGTAGAAAG
>NW_020255053.1:0-1181 GCF_003255815.1 Theropithecus gelada
AGAGGGCTATGGTGGAAAAGGAAATATCTTGAGATGAAATCTGGAAAAAAGCTTTCTGAGAAACTGCTTAGTGTTGTGTTAATTCATCTCACAGAGTTACATCCGTATTTCGTGGATCTCTTTGCTAGCGTTATTTCTGTGGAATCTGAGAACAGATATTTCGGATCCCTTTAAAGACTACAGGGCCAAAGGAAATATCCTCCGATAACAAAGAGAAATAAGCTTTCTGAGAAACTTCTTTGTGTTCTGTGAATTCATCTCACACAGTTACAGCTTTCCCCTCAGGAAGCCTTTCGCTAAGACAGTTCTTGTGGAATTGGCAAAGTGATATTTGGAAGCCCATAGAGGGCTACGGTGAAAAAGGAAATATCCTCAGATGAAATCTGGAAAGAAGCGCTCTGGGAAACTGCTTAGTGTTCTGTTAATTCATCTCACAGGGTTACATCTGTATTTCGTGGATTTCTTTGCTAACCTTATTTGTGTGGATTCTGAAAACAGATATATGGGATCACTTTGAAGACTATAGGGCCAAAGGAAATATCCTCCGATAACAAAGAGAAAGAAGCTTTCTGGGAAACTTCTTTGTGTTCTGGGAAATCATCTCACAGAGTTACGGCTTTGCCCTCAAGAAGACTTTCGCTAAGATAGTTCTTGTAGAATTGGCAAAGTGATATTTGGAAGCCCATAGAGGGCTATGCTGAAAAAGGAAATATCCTCAGATGAAATCTGGAAAGAAGCTTTCTGAGAAACTGCTTAGTGTTCTGTTAATTCCTCTCACAGAGTTACATCTGTATTTCGTGGATCTCTTTGCTAGCCTTATTTCTGTGGAATCAGAGAACAGATATTTCGGATCCCTTTGAATAGTATAGGGCCAAAGGAAATATCCTTCGATAACAAAGAGAAAGAAGCTTTCTGAGAAACTTCTTTGTGTTCTGTGAAATCATCTCACAGAGTTACAGGTTTCCCCTCAAGAAGCTTTTCGCTAAGAGAGTTCTTGTGGAATTGGCATAGTGATATTTGGAACCCCATAGAGGGCTATGGTGAAAAAGGACATATGTTCAGTTGAAATCTGGAAAGAAGCTTTCTGAGAAACTGCTTAGTGTTCTGTTAATTCATCTCCCAGAGTTACATCTCTATTTCGTGGATGTCTTTTCTAGCCTTATTTCTGTGGAATCTGAGAA
>NW_020255054.1:0-1181 GCF_003255815.1 Theropithecus gelada
TTATCCTCGGATGAAATCTGGAAAGAAGCTTTCTGAGAAACTGCTTAGTGTTCTGTTAATTCATCTCACATAGTTACCACTGTATTTCCTGGATCTCTTTGCTAGCCTTATTTCTGTGGAATCTGAGAACAGATATTTCGGATCCCTTTCAAGACTATAGGGCCAAAGGAAATATCCTCTCATAACAAAGAGAAAGAAGCTTTCTGAGAAACTTCTTTGTGTTCTGTGAAATCATCTCACAGAGTTACAGCTTTCCCCTCAAAAAGCCTTTTGCTAAGACAGTTCTTCTGGAATTGGGAAAGTGATATGTGGAAGCCCCTAGAGGGCTATGGTGAAAAAGGAAATATCCTCGGATGAAATCTGGAAAGAAGCTTTCTGAGAGACTGCTTAGTGTTCTGTTAATTCATCTCACAGAGTTACATCTGGGTTTCGTGGATCTCTTTGCTAGCCTTATTTCTTTGGAATCTGAGAACAGATATTTCGGATCCCTTTGAAGACTATAGGGCCAAAGGAAATATCCTCCGATAACAAAGAGAAAGAAGCTTTGTGAGAAACTCCTTCGGGTTCTGTGAAATGATCTCACAGAGTTACAGCTTGCCCCTCAAGAAGCCTTTCGCTAAGACAGTTCTTGTGCAATTGGCAAAGTGATATTTGGAAGCCCATAGAGGGCTATGGTGAAAAAGGAAATATCCTCGGATGAAATCTGGAAAGAAGCTTTCTGAGAAACTCCCTAGTGTTCTGTTAATTCATCTCACAGAGTTATATCTGTATTTCGTGGATCTCTTTGCTAGCCTTATTTCTGTGGAATCTGAAAACAGATATATCGGATCCCTTTGAAGACGATAGGGCCAAAGGAAACATCGTCCGATATCAAAGAGAAAGAAGCTTTCTGAGAACCTTCTTTGTGTTCTGTGAAATCATCTCACAGAGTTACAGCTTTCCCCTAAAGAAGCCTTTCGCTAGGACAGTTTTTGTGCAATTGGCAAAGTGATATTTGGAAACCCATAGAGGGCTATCGTGAAAAAGGAAATATCCTCAGATGAAATCTGGAAAGAAGCTTTCTGAGAAACTGCTTAGTGTTCTGTTAATTCATCTCTCAGAGTTACATCTCTGTCTCGTGGATTTCTTTGCTAGCCTTATTTCTGTGTAATCTGAGAACAGATATTTCGCATCCCTTTGAA
>NW_020255055.1:0-1181 GCF_003255815.1 Theropithecus gelada
AGCTGTAACTCTGTGAGATGATTTCACAGAACACAAAGAAGTTTCTTTGAAAGCTTCTTTCTCTTTTTTATCGGAGTTTATTTCCTTTGGCCCTATAGTCTTCAAAGGGATCCGAAATATCTCGTCTCAGATTCCACAGAAATAAGGCTAGCAAAGAGATCCACGAAATACAGATGTAACTCTCTGAAGTGAATTAACGGAACACTAGGCAGTTTCTCAGAAAGCTTCTTTCCAGATTTCATCTGAGGATATTTCCTTTTTCACCATAGCCCTCGAAGGGCTTCCAAATATCACTTTGCCAAATCCACAAGAACTGTCTTATCGAAAGGCTTCTTGAGGGGAAAGCTGTAACTCTGTGCGATGATTTCACACAACACAAAGAAGTTTTTCAGAAAGCTTCTTTCTCTTTGTTATCGGAGGACATTTCCTTTGGGCCTGTAGCCTTCAAACAAAGAGATCTGAAATATTTGTTCTCAGATTCCACAGAAATAAGGCTAGCAAAGAGCTCCACGATATACAGATGTAACTCTGTGACATGAATTAACAGAACACTAAGAAGTTTCTCAGGAAGCTAGTTTCCGGATTTCATCTGAGTTTTTTTCCTGTTTCACCATAGCCCTCTATGGGCTTCCAAATATCACTTTACCAATTCCACAAGAACCGTCTTAGCGAAAGGCTTCTTTAGGGGAAGGCTGTAACTTTGCGAGATGATTTCACAGAACACAAAGAAGTTTCTCAGAAAGCTTCTTTCTCTTTGTTATCGGAGGATATTTCCTTTGGCCCTATATTCTTCAAAGGGATCCGAAATATCTGTTTTCAGAATCCACAGAAATAAGTCTAGCAAAGAGATCCACGAAATACTGATATAATTCTATGAGTAGAAGTCACACATCACAGAGCAGTTTCTCAGAAACCTTCTGTCAAGATTTCAATTGAGGATAATTCCTTTTTCACCATAGCCCTCTATTGGCTTCCAATTATCACTTTGCCAATTCCACAAGAACTGTCTTAGCGAAAGGCTTCTTGAGGGGGAAGCTGTAACTCTGTGAGATGACTTCACAGAACACTAACTCGTTTCTCAGAAAGCTTCTTTCTCTTTGTTATCGGAGGATATTTCCTTTGGCCCTATAGTCTTCAAAGGGATCCGAAATATCTGTTCTCAGACTCCACAGAAATAAGGG
>NW_020255056.1:0-298 GCF_003255815.1 Theropithecus gelada
AGGAAATTATCTCACAGATTTACAGCTTTCTGTTCTAGAAGCCTTTCGCTATGACAGTTCTTGTGGAATTGGCAAAGTGATAGTTGGAAACCCAGAGAGGGCTATGGTGAAAAAGGAAATATCCTCAGATGAAATCTGGAAAGAAGCTTTCTGAGAAACTGCTTAGTGTTCTGTTAATTCATCTCACAGAGTTACAACTGTGTTTCGTGGATCTCTTTGCTAGCCTTATTTCTGTGGAATCTGGGAACAGATATTTCCGATCCCTTTGAAGACTATAGGGCCAAAGGAAATATCCTCC
>NW_020255056.1:316-1181 GCF_003255815.1 Theropithecus gelada
TACAGCTTTCCCCTCAAGAAGCATTTCGCTAACACAGTTCTTGTGGAATTGGCAAAGTGATATTTGGAAGCCCATAGAGGGCTACGGCGAAAAAGGAAATATCCTCAGATGAAATCTGGGAAGAAGCTTTCTGAGAAACTGCTCTGTGATGTGTGACTTCCACTCACAGAGTTACATCAGTATTTCATGGATCTCTTTGCTAGCCTTATTTCTATGGAATCTGAGAACAGATATTTCGGATCCCTTTGAAGACTATAGGGCCAAAGGAAATATCCTCCGATAACAAAGAGAAAGAAGCTTTCTGAGAAACTTCTTCGTGTTCTGTGAAATCATCTCACAGAGTTACAGCTTTCGCCTCAAGAAGCCTTTCCCTAAGACAGTTCTTGTGGAATTGGCAAAGTGATATTTGGAAGCCCGTAGAGGGCCATGTGGAAAAAGGAAGTATCCTCAGATGAAATCAGGAAAGAAGCTTTCTGAGAAACTGCTTAGTGATCTGTTAATTCATCTCACAGAGTTACATCTGTATTTCGTGTATCTCTTTCTAGCCTTATTTCTGTGGATGCTGAGAACGGATATGTCGGATCTCTTTGAAGACTGTAGGGCCAAAGGAAATATCCTCCGATAACAAAGAGAAAGAAGCTTTCTGAGAACCTTCTTTGTGTTCTGTGAAATCATCTCACCGAGTTAGAGCTTTCGCCTCAAGAAGACTTTCGCTAAGACAGTTCTTGTGCAATTGGCAAAGTGATATTGGGAAGCCCATAGAGGGCTATGGTGAAAAAGGAAATATCCTCACATAAAATCTGGAAAGAAGCTTTCTGAGAAACTGCTTAGTGTTCTGTTATTTCATCTCACAGAGTTACATCTG
>NW_020255057.1:0-1181 GCF_003255815.1 Theropithecus gelada
GCCAAACTAAGTTTCATAAGTGAAGGAGAAATAAAATCCTTTACAGATAAGCAAATGCTTAGAGATTTTGTCACCACTAGGCCTGCCTTACAAGAGACCCTGAAGGAAGCACTCAACATGGAAAGGAACAACCGGTACCAGCCATTGCAAAAACATGCCAAAATGTAAAGACCATCGAGGCTAGGAAGAAACTTAATCAACTAACGAGCAAAATAACCAGTGAATATCATAATGGCAGGATCAAGTTCACACATAACAATCTTAACCTTAAATGTAAATGGACTAAATGCTCCAATGAAAAGACACAGACTGGCAAACTGGATAAAGAGTCAAGACCCATCAGTCTGCTGTATTCAGGAGACCCATCTCACATGCAGAGACATACATAGGCTCAAAATAAAGGGATGGAGGAAGATTTACCAAGCAAATGGAGAACAAAAAAAAGCGGGGGTTGCAATCCTAGTCTCTGATAAAACAGACTTTAAACCATCAAAGATCAAAAGAAACAAAGAAGGCCATTACATAATGGTAAAGGGATCAATTCAACAGGAAGAGCTAACTATCCTAAATATATATGCACCCAATACAGGAGCACCCACATTCATAAAGCAAGTCCCTAGAGACTTACAAAGAGAGTTAGACTCCCATACAATAATAATGGGAGACTTCAACACTCCACTGTCAACATTAGACAGATCAACGAGACAGAAAGTTAACAAGGATATCCAGGAATTGAACTCATCTCTGCAGCAAGTAGACCTAATAGACATCTATAGAACTCTCCACCCCAAATCAACAGAATATACATTCTTCTCAGCACCACATCGTACTTACTCCAAAATTGACCATATAATTGGAAGTAAAGCACTCCTCAGCAAATGTACAAGAACAGAAATTATAACAAACTGTCTCTCAGACCACAGTGCAATCAAACTAGAACTCAGGACTAAGGAACTCAATCAAAACTGCTCCACTACATGGAAACTGAACAATCTGCTCCTGAATGACTACTGGGTACATAACGAAATGAAGGCAGAAATAAAGATGTTCTTTGAAACCAATGAGAACAAAGATACAATATACCAGAATCTCTGGGACACATTTAAAGCAGTGTGTAGAGGGAAATTTATATCCCTAAATGCCCACAAGAGAAAGCAGGAAAGATCTAAAATTGACACTCT
>NW_020255058.1:0-7446 GCF_003255815.1 Theropithecus gelada
GGCAACCATGAAGTTGTATTCAGAACCTGTAGGTTTAATTTCAGACCCTCAGGATGGCATCTAAGGCCAATCCATGAGCCATTACAACCTCCGCAAGGCATTTAGGACAAACCTGATAATCTTTGGTGTCATTGCCAATAATTAAAGATGGCAACCAATGGACTAAATGGTAATACTCATACCCTTACATTCATAGGATTTCTCCCCAGTGTGAATTCTTTCATGCATACTTAGGCATGAGAAAACAGCAAATGCTTTCCCACATTCTTTTTCTTTCTTTGGGGTGGGGAGGGGACGGAGTCTCGCTCTGTCGCCCAGGCTGGAGTGCAGTAGCATGATCTCAGCTCACTGCAAGCCCCGCCTCCTGGGTTCACGCCATTCTCCTGCCTCAGCCTCCCAAGTAGCTGGGACTACAGGTGCCCGCCACCAAGCTGGGCTAATTTGTTGTATTTTTAATAAAAACGGGGTTTCACCGTGTTAGCCAGGGTGGTCTCGATCTCCTGACCTCGTGATCCACCCGCCTCGGCCTCCCAAAGTGCTGGGATTACAGGCGTGAGCCACTGCGCCCGGCCTGCTTTCCCACATTCTTTACATACGAAGGGTTTCTCTCTGGTATGAGTTTGCAGGTGAACATTAGGGGTGAGGAATACAGAAATGCCTTCCCACATATCTTGCATTTACCTTTCTCCACTGTGAGTTTTCAAATGTTTACTACGATGGGAAGAAGTAATGAAGGTCTTCCCACATTCAACACATTCATAAGGCTTCTCTCCTGTGTGAATTCTTCTATGTTGAGTAAGCGTTGAAGATCTATTGAAGGCTTTCCCACATTCCTTACACTGATAGGGTTTCTCTCCAGTGTGATTTCGTATGTGTATAGCAAGGCCTGTGTATTGAGTGAAGGCTTGGCCACATTCCTTACATTCATAGGGTTTTATTCCAGTGTGAGTTCTTACATGTTGAGTAAGGTGAGTTGATCTAGTGAAGGCTTTCCCACATTCCGTACATTTGTGTGGTTTTATTCCAGTGTGAATCTGAATGTGAACATTAAAGGATGAGGAATTTCTAAAGGATCTTCCACATTCTTTACATTCAAAGGACTTCTCTCCTTTATGAGTTTTCGCATGTGCATAAAGTTGAGAAAAATTAGTGAAGGATTTCCCACAATTCTTAGTCTTTTCAGATTTCCTTCCAGTATGAACTGTTACACACTGCTTTAGGTGTGAGGAAGGTGTGATGGCTCTCTCACATTCCTGAAATTCACAGAGTTTCTCTCCAATGTGGATTCCCATGTGATTATCAAGGCTCGCAAAATACTTAAAGCCTTTTCCACATTCCTTACATTTGTAGGGTTGTCTTCCATTGAGAATTTCAAGATGTACAGCAAGGCCTGGAGTTAAGGTGAAGACTTTTCCACATGGATTAAATTTGGAAAGTTCCTGTCCAATAGAGGTTTCCTTGTGCACACTGAGGACGTCTTTTCCGTTACAATTACCCTCAGAAGTGTTCCCTCCATTCTGAGCTCTCATGTGTGTCTTAAGGCAAAACTGTTCACTGAAGACCTCTCCACAATTCTCACAGAGTTTCCATCCACTGTAGTTTCTTGTCTGCTGAGGAGGGGATAAAGGATTTAAAACATTTTCAGACATATAAAGAGATTTCACCCATCTGAACACATAAACATTATTTTGATGACAATTATTACTTTACTTTTTCATGTTTAATTTTCTTTTTTTTTTTTTTTTGAGACAGAGTCTTCTTCTATCTCCCGGCCTGCAGTACAGTGGTACAATCTCTAACTGCAACCTCCACCTCCCAGGCTCAAGTGATCCTGATGCCTCAGCCTCTCGAGTAGCTGGAAATACAGTTGTGCACTACCCCACCGGGTAATTTTTCTATTTTTTTGTAGACACAGGTTTTGCCAAGTTGCCCAGGCTGGTCTCAAACTCCTGAGTTCAGGTGAACTGCCTGCCTCGGCCTCCCAAAGAGGTAAGATTACAGGTATGACCCACCATGCATGGCATGTTTTACTTTGTTCAGAGTTGGGGTTTTGCTCCATTGCCTGGGCTTTAGTACACCGCTGTGATCATGGCTCACCGTAACCTCAAATGCCTGGCTGGGTTCAAGTGATCATCCTGCCTTAGTTTCCTGTGTAGCTAGGACTATAGGCATGCATCATCACGCCTGGCCAATCTTTTGATTTATTTATTTATTTATTTTTGAGATGGAGTCTCACTTTGGCTGGAGTGAACTGTCGCAATTTCAGTTCACTGCAACCTCCGCCTGCTGGGTTCAAGCGGTTCTTCTGCCTGGGCCTCCCGAGTAGTATGTGCAACGACACCCAGCTAATTTTCGTATTTTTACTACAGATGGGATTTCACCATGTTGGCCAGAGTGTTCTCAAACTCCTGACCTTGTGATCCGCCCACCTCAGCCTCCTAAAGTGCTGGGATTAGAGGCGTGAGCCACCATGCCCGGCCTCAATTTATTTTTATGGAGACAAGGTCTTGCTATGTAGCCTAGGCTGGTCTCAAACTCTTCAAGAAACACCATGTCTCAGCCTCCCAAACTGCTGAGATTACAGCCATGAGCTGCCAAGTCAGCCTACTTAGATAAATCTAATTTTTACAATTTTTCTTCCATGGTCTCATTTCCTACCCTCTTGATTTCTTGCCAGAATTCTATGCCACTGGCTCTAATTGTTCAACACAAACAAACAAACAAAAACACTGTCTTTTTTTGATTGTTGGGGGTGGCTTGAGACAGGGTCTCACTCTGTCACCCAGGCTGTGTACCATGGCACAATCACAGCTCACTGTAGCCTTAATCACCCAGGCTCAAGCCATCATCCTGCCTCAGTCCCCCAGGGAGCTTGGATTACAGATGCATGCCAACATGCCTGGCTAACTTTTTGTTTTTTGTAGAGACAGAGTCTCCCTGTTGCCCAGGCTGGTCTTGATCTCCTAGACTCAAGCAATTCTCCTGCCTCAGCTTCCCAAAGTGCTGGGATTACAGGCATCAGCCATTGCAACCAGCCAAATTGTGTAGATTTTCATGAAACTGTTTAAATCCTCAATGTCTAGTTACATATGTGGGAATGTGTACTTGTGGGTATTTTGAAATGACAAGTTATACAGGCGTGGAACATCACAAAATTCATCACATTCAGACTCTCTCCAGAGACCCTGCTCCCTCAACCGGGCAGGCTACTTCTCTCTCAAGTATCTCTCATTTGTGCTGTTTCTTTTTCACTGCAAACTCCACCTCCCAGGTTTAAGCAATTCTGCCGCAGCCTCCCAGGTAACTGGGATTACAAGTGCCGCCACCAAACCTGGCTAATTTTGTATTTTTAGTAGAGACAGAATTTCACCATGTTGGTCAGGCTGGTCTCGAAGTGATCCACCCACCTCGGCGTCCCAAAGTGCTGGGATTACAGGACTCACTTTCTTTTCTGACTTCCCTCCTTTTTTAATTTTTTTTGAGACAGAGTCTCACTCGGTCGCCCGGGCTGGAATGTGGTCGCCTGGGCTGGAATGCAGTGGTGCAGTCTTGGCTCACCGCAACCTGTGCCTCTGAGTAAGTGATTGTCCTGCCTCAGCTTCCAGAGTAACTGGGATGACAGGTGCCCACCACCACACGCAGCTAATTTTGTATTTTTAGTAGAGACAGAGTTTCACCATGCCGGCCAGGCCTGTCTCAAACTCCTGACTTCAAGTGATCCACCTACCTTTGCCTCCTAAAATACTGAGATTACAGGCATGAGCCACCACATCCAGGCTCTTTTTAAAATCAGAGATGGGATCTTGCTATACTGCCTAGGCTGGTCTTGAACTCCTGGGCTCAAATGATGCTCCCACCTCAGCCTCCCAAGTAGCTGGGATTACAGATGTAAACCACACCACTAACTGGGCTGATTTTCTAGAATGGAATTCTCAATCTTTTCTGAGAGAGGAAATTAAGAAATACCCCTCATGGCCTGGCACGGTGGCTCACGCCTGTAATCCCAGTACTTTGGGAGGTTGAGGCAGGTGGATCACGAGGTCAGATCAAGACCATCTTGGCTAACACAGTGAAACCCTGTCTCTACTAAAAATACAATAAATTAGCTGGGCGTGGTGGCACATGCCTTTAGTCCCAGCTACTCGGGAGGCTGAGGCGAGAGAATCGCTTGAACCTGGGAGTTGGAGGTTGCAATGAGCTGAGATGATGCAACTGCACTTCAGCCTGGCAGAGCGAGACTCTGTCTCAATAAAAAAAAGAAGAAAAAAAGAAATATCCCTCATGAATCTTACCATTTGTATGCCAGTAAATATTTGATTCTTCAAAAAACCCTGCTGAAGTGATGACCGTTTGGTTCTAGGTTGTATTTCCCATTCTGAAGTTAAGCAGAAAAAGAAATCTAAGGGTTTAGAGAAGAAATGTGTTAGTTTAAAATGAGTCATTTGTCTTTGTTTTCAAATTAAACACAATAAGAAAATAAAAGCCACAGGCCAGGCACGGTGGCTCATGGCTGTAATCTCAGCACTTTGGGAAGCCGAGGCGGGTGGATCACAAGGTCAGGAGATCGAGACCATCCTGATCAACGTGGTGAAACCCCATCTCTACTGAAATACAAAAAAAAAAAAAAAAAAAAAAATTGGCCAGGCATGTTGGTGCGTGCCTGTAGTCCCAGGTACTCGGGAGGCTGTGGCAGGGGAATCACTTGAACCCGAGAGGTGGAAGCTGCAGTGAGCCGAAATTGAACCACTGAACTCCAGCCTGGGTAACAGAACGTGACTCCATCTCAAAAAAAAAAAAAAAAAGAAAAAAGGAAAAAGAAAATAAAAGCAAGAGAACCTTGAGGATTTTGGTATGTCAAAAATTTGGCTATAAGGATGTGGGGTTTATTACACAACTGATGTGTTTAGATAGTTTATTACAAACTGTTTCTGCGAAAACTACAACTGATGGGGAACAGGAAGAGAAGATTATCAGGAAAGGAAAGTAGGAAAGATCAGGATAAAGAGCATGTATCAAAATAATAAACTTAACAAAAAAACAGAATAGCTACGCGAGGCTGAGGAAGGAGAATGGCAAGAACCCGGGAGGCGGAGCTTGCAGAGATTGTGCCACTGTACTCCAGCCTGGGTGACAGAGCGAGACTCCGTCTAAAAAAAAACAAACAAAAAACAGAACAGGTAGCTTTGTTTGACTAGATGGAAAATAAAAGTCAGAGATATCTGAAAGTCTGAGAAAAATAGCTTAAATCTTCTGAGGAAAAGTGGATTTTAAAAAATCTGTTTTTTTTTTTGAGTTGAAGTCTCACTGTCTCCCAGGCTGGAGTGCAGTGGCGCAATCTCAGCTCACTGCAACCTCCCCCTCCTGGGTTCAAGTGATTCTACTGCCTCGGCCTCCCGAGTAACTGGGACTACAGGTGTGTGCCACCGTGCCCGACTAATTTTTTGCATTTTTAGTACAGACAAGGTTTCACCGTGTTAGCCAAGCTGGTCTTGATTTCCTGACCTCGTGATCTGCCCACCTCAGCCTTCCAAAGTGCTGGGATTACAGGCGTGAACCACCGTGACCGGCCTAGTCTTTATTTTTAGGATTTTTTTTTTAGAGATGAGGTTTCACAATGTTGCCAATGCTAGTATCAAACTCCCAAGCTCCAGCAATTCTCCCACCTCAGCCTCCCAAGTATCTGGGACTACAGGTGCAGGCTACCATGCCAAGCAAAGTGATGTTACTCTTACCCACAGAGGCCAGATTCATGTAGTTCTCCAGCATCACATCTCTGTAAAGGTATTTCTGAGTTGTGTCCAGTAAAACCCACTCCTCTGGGGTGAACTCCACAGCCACATCATCAAACGTCACTGAATCCTATGTTATCAAACACATGCTGGTTTGAGCCAATGAACACTTCCACCAATGCTCACTGGAGAATGAGGAAGGGGAACCTTAAACTCACTTATACGTGGTTCTCAGGTCTCCCATGATCTACTCCAGGGTTTAATGTCTCAGGAGCTCTTGTGTCTAAACACTCAAGGTTGACCTCCGACAGGCATATGCCTTGAACAGCCACCCCCCCCCCTTTTTTTTTTTTGGTGACAGAGTTTTGTTCTTTTTGCCCAGGCTGGAGTGCAATGGCGCAATCTCGGCTCAGTAGAACCTCCACCTCCTAAGTTCAAGTGATTCTCATGCCTCAGCCTCCCGAGTAGCTGGGATTACAGGCACACAACACCATGCCTGGCTAATTTTTGTACTTTTAGTAGAGATGGGGTTTCACCACATTGGCCAGACTGGTCTCAAACTTCTGACCTCAGGTGATCCGCCCACCTTGGCCTCCCAAAATGCTGGGATTATAGGCGTGAGCCACCTTGCTCATCTGAACAGCGCTTCATAAAAATTTTTTAAAATCTTTTTTGTCTGATCTATTTATTTTTAATTTTTAATATTTTTTAAAAATTTTAGAATTTTTATTTTTGATTAGAACACTACTTCCTAACCATGAATTTTTATCTATCTAGCATCTATCTCTCTATCTATCCAATCTGTTTATTTACATATAAAGATACGGTCCCACTGTGTTGCCGAGGAACAATTGCTGCTTACTGCAGCTTCGATCTCCTGGGCTGAAGTGTTCCTCCCACCCCAGCCTTTTGAGTAGCTGGAATTACAGGCATGAGTCACTGCACACTGCTTACACTTTATCTCAGCACAACCAGGTTAGGAGCTCTTCCTGTCCCATTGGTCTCTATGTAGCACACTCCTGAGCACACTGCAGATACCTAATAAATGCTGATGAGTAAATAAATTATTTGATAAAAGGACACTTTCATCTGCCTTATCACCTGTCACCCCACCCAGCCATGTAAGAAAGATGCAGTTGGCACCATGAAAGTCATGCTTAAGTAGTAATTACTGAGTTACCGGGATGATTTTCAAGTTAACACTTTATGTACAGGAGATTTCATTTCCTGGGGAAATTCATCTGGGGACTCAGTCTTTGAGTAAGGCTTCATTTGCTCTAAGAAAACTCCGGAGATGAGTCTGTCTAGAAGGAAATGTGTGTACTGGATGTAAGTATGTCATTTTGTATAATGGTACATTGTCTGTTTACCTGATAAGAATTTGCCAGGTAGTCCTCCACCATCGTTCCTACCTTCGTCTTTTCTTCAAAAGGGCAGATTGGTTCCCTGGAAAAAAACCCTAGTGGAAAAGTAAGAAGGCAATGAGAAGCCAGAGCTGCCCATCCTAACCACATTCTCATGCCTAGAAGTCATTCCATCCTAGCTTGAAATTCCCATATGCTCCTGCACACTCGAGAAAACTGCACCTACGCAACACTGCCATGAAATGCCATAGTAGTCCTGTGTCAGCTAGACCCAGAAAAGCAGATGTGGGCCGAGCTGCCTGTTGGGTAAAGGGTAATAGTTTCATTTTACAAGAAAACTTACACCCTGAAAA
>NW_020255059.1:0-1181 GCF_003255815.1 Theropithecus gelada
AAAGTTATTGTGGAATTGGCAAAGTGATATTTGGGAGGCCATAGAGGGATATGGTGAAAAAGGAAATATCCTCAGCTGAAACCCGGAAAGAAGCTTTCTGAGAAACTGCTTAGTGTTCTGTTAATTCAACTCACAGAGTTACATCTGTATTTCATGGATCTCTTTGCTAGCCTTATTTCTGTGGAATGTGGGAACGGATATTTCGCATCCCTTTGAAGACTATTGAGACTATTGGTCCACAGGAAATATCCTCCGGTAACAAAGAGAAAGAAGCTTTCTGAGAAACTTCTTTGTGTTCTGTGAAATCATCTCACAGAGTTACAGCTTTCCCCATAGGAAGGCTTTCGCTAAGACAGTTGTTGTGGATTTGGCAAAGTGATATTTGGAAGCCCATTGAGGGCTATGGTGAAAAAGGAAATATCCTCAGCTGAAATCTGGAAAGAAGCTTTCTGAGAAACTGGTTAGTGTTCTGTTAATTCATCTCACAGAGTTACATCTGTATTTTGTGGATCTCTTTGCTACCCTTATTTCTGTTGAATCTGAGAACAGATATTTCGGATCCCTTTGAAGACTATAGGGCCAAAGAAAATATCCTCCGAAAACAACGAGAAAGAAGCTTTCTTAGAAACTTCATTGTGTTCTGTGAAATCATCTCACAGAGTTACAGCTTTCCCCTCAGGAAGCCTTTCGATAAGAAAGTTATTGTGGAATTGGCAAAGTGATATTTGGGAGGCCACAGAGGGATATGGTGAAAAAGGAAATATCCTCAGCTGAAACCTGGTAAGATGCTTTCTGAGAAACTGCTTAGTGTTCTTGTAATTCAACTCACAGAGTTACATCTGTATTTCATGGATTTCTTTGCTAGCCTTATTTCTGTGGAATGTGAGAACGGATATTTTGCATCCCTTTGAAGACTATTGGTCCACAGGAAATATCCTCCGGTAACAAAGAGAAAGAAGCTTTCTGAGAAACTTCTTTGTGTTCTGTGAAATCATCTCACAGAGTTACAGCTTTCCCCATAGGAAGGCTTTCGCTAAGACAGTTGTTGTGGATTTGGCAAAGTGATATTTCGAAGCCCACAGAGGGCTAATGTGAAAAAGGAAATATCCTCAGACGAAATCTGGAAAGAAGATTTCTGAGAAACTGCTTAGTGTTCTGTTAATTCATCTCACAGAGTTATC
>NW_020255060.1:0-1181 GCF_003255815.1 Theropithecus gelada
GATGTGTGACTTCCACTCACAGAGTTACATCTGTATTTCTTGGATCTCTTTGGTAGCCTTATTTCTGTGGAATCTGAGAACAGATATTTCAGATCCCTTTGAATAATATAGGGCCAAAGGAAATAGCCTCTAATAACAAAGAGAAGGAAGCTTTCTGAGAAACTTCTTTGTGTTCTGTGAAATCATCTCACAGAGTTACAGCTTTTCCCTCAAGAAGATTTTCGCTAAGACAGTTCTTGTGGAATTCGCAAAGTGATATTTAGAAGCCCATAGAGGGCTGTGGTAAAAAAAGAAATATCCTCAGATAAAATCCGGAAAGAAGTTTTCTGAGAAACTGCTCTGTGATGTGTGACTTCTACTCACAGAGTTACATCTGTTTTTCGTGCATCTCTTTGCTAGCCTTATTTCTGTGGAACCTGAGAACAGATATTTCGGATCCCTTTGAAGACTATAGGGCCAAAGGAAATATCCTCCGATAACAAAGAGAAAGAAGATTTCTGAGAAACTTCTTTGTGTTCTGTGAAATCATGTCACACAGTTACAGCTTTCCCCTGAAGAAGCCTTTCGCTAAGACAGTTCTTGTGGAATAGGCAAGGTGATATTTGGAAGCCGATAGAGGGCTATGGTGAAAAATCAAATATCTTCAGACGAAATCTAGAAAGAAGCTTTCTGAGAAACTGCTTAGCGTTCTGTTAATTCATCTCAGAGTGTTACATCTGTATTTGGAGGATATCCTTGCTAGCCTTATTTTTGTGGAATCTGAGAACAGATATTTCGGATCCCTTTGAAGAGTATATGGCCAAAGGAAATATCCTCCCATAACAAAGAGAAAGAAGCTTTCTGAGAAACTTCTTTGTGTTCTGAGAAATCATCTCACCGAGTTACAGCTTTCCCCTCAAGAGCCTTTCGCTAAGACATTTCTGGTGGAATTTGCAAAGTGATATTTGGAAGCCCATAGAGGGCGATGGCGAAAAAGGAAATATCCTCAGCTGAAATCTGGAAAGAAGCTTTCTGAGAAACTGCTCTGTTGACGTTTGACTTCCACTCACATAGTTACATCTGTATTTCGTGGATCTCTTTGCTAGCCTTATTTCTGTGGAATCTGAGAACAGATATTTCGGATCCCTTTGAAGACTATAGGGCCAAAGGAAATATCCTCCGATAACAAAGAGAAAGAAGCT
>NW_020255061.1:0-1181 GCF_003255815.1 Theropithecus gelada
GGCAGAGGAGGCAGGTTGACCCTGTGGACGTTGAGCTCTGTGGCGAAGGTCCTGGCCTTCTGGTAGAAGAGGAGCGACTTCCCGCGGTCCAGGAGGAAGTTGTGGGAGACGGTGGCCGGCCGCGTGTAGATCTTCAGCTGTGCCTTCTTGTTGCCCAGGTCCACGGCGGCTGCCAGTGCCAGCTGGTAGTACCCAGCTGCATCAAACGGGTCCTGAAGGGGACAGGTCATGCTCAGCAAAAGAGGGACTCAGAGCCCGTCTTCCCAGAGGCCATTCCTGTCTCCAGGTCATTCCACATGTCCAGACAATGCTGGCTCACCCCATGAACCCCGAAGCCTGTGACACTGCTGTGGTCTCAGCTGCAGGAGGTGGGGACGACCCTGACACCCCTGGAAGCCTTCCTGACTGCCCCTATGCTCCACTCACCCCCAGCCTTCTGCCCCAGTGCCACCCTCTCTGCAGGCAGTGGCTGCTTTCCCCATGGGCTGAGGTCAGGGCAGATCCTGCCTGCTCTGAGAGTTCCATGCAGGACCCGTGGCTCCAAGCCACAGCAGGGGCACAGCGTTGAGTGACCCAGGCTCCCCTCTGGCCCCTGTCCATGCTGACCATTTCCAGGCCCTCCACGGGACAGGCCAAGTACAAAACCATCTCACAGGTGTCCTCTCTGGCAATGTTCCCTGAAATATTGACGGAGTGTGACTCCCCAGACATCCACTCCCATTTTCAATGCATCTTTGGCTCAAACTCACCATCCCTGGGTTGGGATGTCGTCTCCCAGAACTCCTCCTTGACCCTCCCATCCCCCACCCGGCTTCTCCCCAGGCGCCTCCTCCACATGGGGTCACCCAAGGCACCTCTCTAAGATCCATGCCTGGCCTGTCCCTCTTTACCATCTCAAGATGGCTCCCAGGGCCAAGGACAAAGTCCAAGATGCAGCAGTCCATTGCCCCACTGCCCCGCCCCACACACGGAGCAGGGGCGTGAGAAGGCCCCGAGTCACCACCACTGCTCATCCAATGCCCCACGGCCCAGTCCAACACTGGACTCTGTGCTGGGTGCGTGGCTGAGCCTAACGTCCTTGCTCCCAGTCTGAGGGACCTGGGAGTGAAGGACACTGACCTGGGAGTGAGGGACACAGGTAAATAGATGATGGAAGGATAAATGGATGGGTGGATGGACAG
>NW_020255062.1:0-1181 GCF_003255815.1 Theropithecus gelada
TGCACCGGTTCTTTATCTTTTCTGTGGGCTGATGTTCCTTCAGTCTTTGAAGTTGCTGTCCTTTAGATGGGGTGCTTTTCTCTTATCTTTTTTGATGCCCTTGGGGTTTTGATTGTGTTATAAGGTGGATTCAGTCACCTGGTTTCCTTTCTCAGCACCCCTGGGCTGCATACACCTTTCTAACCCCTTGAGGTTAGAAAACTGCTGCGCTGGAGGGGCTGAGGTGTTCCCAGTCAGTTAGCCACAACAGTCCAGTGAATTGTTCTGGCCAAAGCTCTTTGTTGAGGTGGTGGCAACAGGATCCATGCTCACCTGTGTGTGCCAGTGCTGCAGCAGCATGGCAGGGTGCATGTGTGTCAGCTGGAATACAGCACTGGGGGCATCAAGGTGGCAGCATTCCTGCATGCATTCAGAGGCATGGTAAGGGTGAGGAGCTGGTGAAAGTAGGATTGCTGGCTTCTGTGCACACACTTGCACCAGCGGTGGCAGCGGCGTGGCAAGGGCAGGGCTGCCAACATCTGTGTGCTTGTTTGTGCCATTGGTGGCAGTTTGACAGGGTACCCATGCATCAGCAGTGGTGAGCCATTGGGGCGTGTATACATGGCAGCAGTGGGGTGGCAGGGTGTGTGCACATCAATGCATAGGCAGGATATTGGAGGGAAAATCTGCCCATGAGTGCTGGCAAAGCAGTGAAAAGATCAAAGTGAGCAGTTGCCATCAAAGTGGTGGGGGAATGCTGTAGCAGAAGGAAGTTGCAGGTGGGTGGGGACCAGACTGCTGAAGCTCTCCAATGGTCAGGTGCAGCCTACCAGTGAAGGAACTATGATGAGAGCACCAGGGAAGCACTCTGGTTGGGCATCAGAGCTGCAAGCAGGCATGGCCAGACTGGCCTCATCTCATGGACAAGACCATCCAGCTCTGTCCAGGTCTAACAGTCACTTTAAGACTGATGTCTGCTAGAGGAGCATGACTAGCTTTGGAGTATGAGCACCCCTGACTGTGCTCCACTACAGACGTTCCCATACCAAGCTCTCTCAGATCCACATAGGCTGCATTTCTGCCCCTGCCACCTCTCTAAGTAGCTACTGTCTCAGCCAAGTCCCTGCCATGCCAAGTGTCTGTGGGGGTCTTGGGGTTTCCCACTGCTAGGATTCTGGTCTCCCATGGTGGGAGTGGGCCAC
>NW_020255063.1:0-1180 GCF_003255815.1 Theropithecus gelada
TATTTCTGTGGAATCTGAGAACAGATATTTCGGATCCGTTTGAAGACCATAGGGCCAAAGGAAATATCCTACGGTAACAAAGAGAAGGAAGCTTTCTCAGAAACTTCTTTGTGTTCTGTGAAATCATTTCACAGAGTTACAGTTTTCCCCTCAGGAAGCCTTCGGCTAAGACAGTTCTTGTGGAATTGGCAAAGTGATATTTGGAAGCCCATAGAGGGCTATGTTGAAAAAGGAAATATCCTCAGCTGAAATCTGGAAAGAAGATTTCTGACAAACTGCTTAGTGTTCTGTTAATTCATCTGACAGTGTTACAGCTTTCCCCTCAAGAAGCCTTTCGCTAAGACAGTTCTTGTGGAATTAGCAATGTGATATTTGGAAGCCCATAGAGGGCTATGCTGAAAATGGAAATATCCTCAGCTGAAATCTGGAAAGAAGCTTTCTGAGAAACTGCTTAGTGTTCTGTTAATTCATCTCACAGGGTTACATCTGTATTTCATGGATCTCTTTGCTAGCCTTATTTCTGTGGAATCTGAGAACAGATATTTCGGATCCTTTTGAAGAATACAGGGCCAAAGGAAATATCCTATGGTAACAAAGAGAAAGAAGCTTTCTGAGAAACTGCTCTGTGATGTGTGACTTCCACTCAGAGTTACATCTGTATTTCGGGGATCTCTTTGCTAGCTTTATTTCTGTGAAATCTGAGAACAGATATTTCGGATCCCTTTGAAGAATACAGGGCCAAAGGAAATATCCTATGGTAACAAAGAGAAGGAAGCTTTCTGAGAAACTTCTTTGTGTTCTGTGAAATCATCTCACAGTGTTACAGCTTTCCCCTTAGGAAGCCTTTCGCTAAGACAGTTCTTCTGGAATTGGCAAAGTGATATTTGCAAGCCCATTGAGGGCTATGGTGAAAAAGGAAATATCCTCAGCTGAAATCTGGAAAGAAGCTTTCTGAGAAACTGTTTAGTGTTCTGTTAATTCATCTCACAGAGTTACATCTGTATTTCGTGGATCTCTTTGCTAGCCTTATTTCTGTGGAATCTGAAAACATATATTTCGGATCCCGTTGAAGACAATAGGGCCAAAGGAAATATCCTCCGATAACAAAGAGAAAGAAGCTTTCCGAGAAATTTCTTTGTGGTCTGTGAAATCATCTCACAGAGTTACAGCATTGCCCTCA
>NW_020255064.1:0-1180 GCF_003255815.1 Theropithecus gelada
AGATGAAATCTGGAAAGAAGCTTTCTGAGAAACTGCTCTGTGATGTGTGACTTCCACTCACAGAGTTACATCTTTCTTACGTGGATCTCTTTGCTAGCCTTATTTCTGTGGAATCTGAGAACAGATATTTCGGATTTCTGTGAAGACTCTAGGGCCAAAGGAAATATCCTCCGATAACAAAGAGAAAGAAGCTTTCTGAGAAACTTCCTTGTGTTCTGTGAAATCATCTCACAAAGTTACAGCTTTCCCCTCAAGAAGCCTTTCGCTAAGACAGTTCTTGAGGAATTGGCAAAGTGATATTTGGAAGCGCATAGGGGGCTATGTTGTAAAAGGAAATATCCTCAGATGAAATCTGGAAAGAAGCTTTCTGAGAAACTGCTGAGTGTTCTGTTAATTCATCTCACAGAGTTACATCTGTATTTCGTGGATCTCTTTGCTAGCCTTATTTCTCTGTAATCTGAGAAGAGATATTTCGGATCCCTTTGAAGACTATGGGGCCAAAGGAAATATCCTCCGATAACAACGAGAAAGAAGTTTTCTGAGAAACTTCTTTGTGTTCTGTGAAATCATCTCACAGAGTTACAGCTTTCCCGTCAAGAAGCCTTTTGCTAAGACAGTTCTTGTGGAATTGGCAAAGTGATATTTTGAAGCCCCTAGAGGGCTATGGTGAAAAAGGAAGTATCTTCAGATGAAATCTGGAAAGAAGCTTTCTGAGAAACTGCTTAGTGATCTGTTAATTCATCTCACAGTGTTACATCTGTATTTCGTGGATCTCTTTGCTAGCCTTATTTCTTTGGAATCTGAGAACGGATATTTCGGATCCCTTTGAAGACTATAGGGCCAAAGGAAATATCCTCCGATAACAAAGAGATAGAAGCTTTCTGAGAAACTTCTTTGTGTTCTGTGAAATGATCTAAGAGAGTTATAGATTTCCCCTCAAGAAGCCTTTCGCTAAGACAGTTCTTCAGGAATTGGCAAAGTGATATTTGGAAGCCCATAGAGGGCTATGGTGAAAAAGGAAATATCCTCAGATGAAATCTGGAAAGAAGCTTTCTGAGAAACTGCTCTGTGATGTGTGACTTCCACTCACAGAGTTACATCGGTATTTCGTGGATCCCTTTGCTAGCCGTATTTCTGTGGAATCTGAGGAAAGATATTTCGGATCCCTTTGAAGACTATA
>NW_020255065.1:0-1180 GCF_003255815.1 Theropithecus gelada
AGCTGCTTTCTCTTTGTTATCCGAGGATATTTCCTTTGGCCCTATAGCCTTCAAAGGGATCCGAAATATCTGTTGTCAGATTCCACTGAAATAAGGCTAGCAAAGGGATCCACGAAATACAGTTGTAACTCTGTGAGATGAATTAACAGAACACTAAGCAGTTTCTCAGAAAGCTTCTTTCCAGATTTCATCTGAGGATATTTCCTTTTTCACCATATCCCATTAAGGGCTTCCAAATATCACTTTGCCAATTCCACAAGAACTCTCTTAGCGAAAGCCTTCTTGAGAGGAAAGCTGTAAATCTGTGAGATGATTTCAAAGAACACAAAGAAGTTTCTCAGAAAGCTTCTTTCTCTTTGTTATCGGAGGATATTTCCTTTGGCCCTATCGTCTTCAAAGGGATCTGAAATAACTGTTCTCAGATTCCACAGAAATAAGGCTAGCAAAGAGATCCACGAAATACAGATGTAACTCTGTGAGATGAATTAAAAGAATAGTAAGCAGTTTCTCAGAACGCTTCTTTCCAGATTTCATCTTAGGATATTTCCTTTTTCACCATAGCCCTCTATGGGCTTCCAAATATCACTTTGCCCATTCCACAAGAACTGTCTTAGCGAAAGGCTTCTTAAGTGGAAATCTCTAACTCTGTGAGATGATGTCACAGAATACAAAGAAGTTTCTCAGAAAGCTTCTTTCTCTTTGTTATCGGAGGATATTTCCTTTGGCCCTATAGTCTTCAAAGGGATCCGAAATATCTGTCCTCAGATTCCACAGAAATAAGGCTACCAAAGAGATCCACGAAATACAGATGTAACTCTGTGAGATGAATTATCAGAACACTAAGCAGTTTCTCAGAAAGCTTCTTTCGAGATTTCATCTGTGGATAATTCCTTTTTCACCATAGACGTCTATGGGCTTCCAAATATCACTTTGCCCATTCCACAAGAACTGTTTTGGCGAAAGTCTTCTTGAGGGGAAAGCTGTAACTCTGTGAGATGATTTCACAGAACACAAAGAAGTTTCTCAGAAAGCTTCTTTCTCTTTGCTATCGGAGGATATTTCCTTAGGCCCTATACTCTTCCAAGGAATCCGAAATATCTGTTCTCAGATTCCACAGAAATAAGGCTACCAAAGAGATCCACGAAATACAGATGTAACTCTGTGGGTGGAAGTCACACAT
>NW_020255066.1:0-1180 GCF_003255815.1 Theropithecus gelada
ACAGTTACTTTTGCTGGGTGGGAGGGGTGAAAACCGACAAAGATTGTTCGTGAGGGAAGCACAAGGGAATGTGAAATACTCTATCATTCCATCCAGACAATGAGTTACACATAAACTTTTTTCAGTTGCACATTCAAGATGTGTGAACTTTACTCTGGCTGTTTTATCAATTGAAAAAACAAAAACAGACACAAAAATACCAAACTTAGACTGTTTCCCCCGTAGCAGTAATCACCGCCAAGAGCCCAGACTAATTTGGAATATTATTATTATCACCACTTCTTTATCCCATTTGAAGCTTAAACTTTTCATCCAGCTACAGTTTCACAGCTCCACCTCTGGCCCATTCTTTTGGAAGACCCCATAGCCATAGAGCAGGTAATACCTATGGAGGACTCATAAACAACATGAGTGTTGGGTATTTAGCAGAAAACAAGTTGTATGTATCACATACTGTTCTATTCAGAGGGTACAATATATGTCAGCGAGAGAGTCTCTGTAGCAAAGAAAAGAAGTGTGAACTAGAGCTTCAGAATGTGATCCAGTTTTTAGAGTTCATCCGAAGAACACAGATCAAGGTGTCCTCTCATCTGGGCATGGGAAAGTGAAATGTCTGCAGGTTCTCCCCAGATCAGCGGCCCGCAGCTTTGGAGATGAGTACATGAAACTCACATTTGTTCACATCCACAGTCACTTGCTGGCTTCACCCATAGGAATGATGGTCTGGCAGCCCAGTTACTTAGAAACTGTGCACACAGGGTGTCAGTTCATAAAATGACAATTAAAACAGTGACTTTGGTTAAATGTCTATCAGTAGTTACATTCTGGAGGGAAAAATGAGCAGAGGGGATATATTTTAATACCAAATTAAAAATCACAGCCTTGTGACTTCTTTCTTTTCCCATATCATTCATTATGATAATGCTGAAACTTCAGAAGATCAAATGAGCCTCATATATTCATCCCTAAACCTTTGTCTTTGTCCAGCTTGAGCCCACGTTTGGGCCATCCACTGACCTCTGAGTACACTTGTGAGATGATCACTGTGCAGACAGCATTGCTGGGACGACTCACAGGCAGCTCCATGCTGAGTCTCACCTCAAACTCCCAGCATCACTGACCCTGAAGGAATATCCTCCTGTTCTCCACAGCACCCAGAGCACAGCCTGCCCTGCCGTGA
>NW_020255067.1:0-1180 GCF_003255815.1 Theropithecus gelada
AGTGTACCTGTCTGATTCTTGCTTTGGAAGCTTCCTCTCAGGGGTGTACTCCACCCTGTGAGGTGTGGGGTGTCAGACTGCCCCTAGTGGGGGATGTCTCCCAGTTAGGCTACTCAGGGGTCAGGGACCCACTTGAGCAGGCAGTCTGTCCCTTCTCAGATCTCAACCTCCGTGTTGGGAGATCCACTGCTCTCTTCAAAGCTGTCAGACAGAGTCGTTGCGTCTGCAGAGGTTTCTGCTGCGTTTGTTATTGTTTACTGTGCCCTGTCCCCAGAGGTGGAGTCTACAGAGACAGGCAGGTTTCCTTGAGCTGCTGTGAGCTCCACCCAGTTTGAGCTTCCCAGCAGGTTTGTTTACCTACTTAAGCCTCATCAATGGCGGGCGCCCCTCCCCCAGCCTCGCTGCTGCCTTGCCGGTAGATCACAGACTGCTGTGCTAGCAATGAGGGAGGCTCCATGGGTGTGGGACCCTCCCGGCCAGGTGTGGGATATGATCTCCTGGTGTGCCTGTTTGCTTAAAGTGCAATATTGGGGTGGGAGTTACCCGATTTTCCAGGTGTTGTGTGTCTCAGTTCCCCTGGCTAGGAAAAGGGATTCCCTTCCCCCTTGCACTTCCGAGGTGAGGCAATGCCTCGCCCTGCTTCAGCTCTCGCTGGTTGGGCTGCAGCAGCTGACCAGCACCGATCATCTGGCACTCCCCAGTGAGATGAACCCAGTACCTCAGTTGAAAATGCAGAAATCACCGGTCTTCTGTGTCGCTCCCGCTGGGAGTTGGACACTGGAGCTGTTCCTATTCGGCCATCTTGCTCCGCCCCCCGCAAAGTTGTTCTTATACATTCTATCACGCATAATGACTACCACAAGATGAAAATATTCTCATCACTATAGTGTTATGACTTTGACATATAAGAAAGTTGAGCTCACAGGGATGGCTGAGAAGCCCCAGGTCACAATGAGAAGAAGACTTGACATCTATTTTACATTCTTTTTATGTTTTGTTTTCTTTTCTTTTGTTTGTTTGTTTGAGAGGGACTCTTACTCTACAACTTAGGCTGAAGTGCAGCGGCATGATATCGGCTCATGGCAACATCTGCCACCTGAGTTCAAGGGATTCTCCTGCCTTAGCCTCCCAAGTAGCTTAGTTTACAGGCATGCACCACCATGCTCGGCTAATTTTTGTA
>NW_020255068.1:0-1180 GCF_003255815.1 Theropithecus gelada
TAGGGAGCCTCCTGGGGAGCAGATATGGAGGGAGAAGCCCTGGGTTATGGCACCGCCGTACTAAAGAAAAGTCTATTTGGGTAATGTAAGCACCAGACTTAAGAGATTAAGCAAACCATGAAAAGAAACCACTAACCACAGCTTCTCCAAAACAGAACTAAACTCCCTTTAGTTTGAATTGGAAAAGCAGAAGTGATGATCAGCATACAAAAAAAAAAAAAGAAGACACAGTATCTGAACACAGGAGAATAATCAAGGGCCACTGTCTCTTCCTGTGTCAGTGGGAGCCTCGCATCTAAGCTGCATTTAGAAGGTTGCTACTTTGGACTGAAAGGTATCCCCAACCCTAGTTTGTAAGCAAGTGGAGCAGAATGCTTCAATTATTTCAAGGTTTAGCGGTAAAGCTCTGCAACTCTCACAACCATTTTATTTGGTGTAATTTTAAAGTGACTCAGTCTGTTGGCTGGAGTATCTAACGGCTTAACCACGGGGTCACGTTGGAAAAATTTTCCAATTGCTTTTGTTTTTCCTACTGAAGATGCATCTGAACGTTCTTGTAGTTTGCAGTTGGCTGGTTCTGATGTTTGGTCCTGAGGAGGCCCGAGTTTCCGTAGAGGAAGAATCTGAAACCTCAAGCCACTCGAGTGCTGTCTGGGCAGATGGAGACCCCAACCCGAGGGCCACTGACGGACTCAGCATGGGCGCAGGGCCGCCCGATGCAATGGGCCAGGTATTTGCCAGTTACAAAACAACATAAGCACACACCCCCAGGTGTGCACACACGCTCTGTACACGCTCACATCTGTCCATGCCAACACCAACCCACAACCCCGAGGTGTGCACACACGCTCTGTACACATCTGTCCCTGCCAATGCCAGCACACATTCTGTAGGCACTCACATCTGTCCCTGCCAATGCCAGCACATATCCCCAAGGTGTGCACACACGCTCTGAACACACTCACATCCCTCCCTGCCAATATGAGCACACATTCCCAGGGGTGCACACAGGCTCTGCACATACTCATGTCTGTCCCTGCAGCCTGAGTCAAACAGTCACAGAGAGGCAGAGGAGGAGGAAGAAGGATGCGATGGACACTAAGGTCCTGGGCCGGTTCCCCTCCCTACTTCGGGAGAGACCCCTCATGTGATCCTGCCATCACTCACCCTTCCGCCTCCA
>NW_020255069.1:0-1180 GCF_003255815.1 Theropithecus gelada
ATATTTTGGATCCCTTTGAAGACTATAGGGCCAAAGGAAATATCCTCCGATAACAAAGAGAAAGAAGCTTTCTGAGAAACTTCTTTGTGTTCTGTGAAATCATCTCACAGAGTTACAGCTTTCCCCTGAAGAAGCGTTTCGCTAAGACAGTTCTTGTGGAATTGGCAAAGTGATATTTGGAAGCCCATAGTGGGCTATGATAAAAAAGGAAATATCCTCAGATGAAATCTGGAAAGAAGCTTTCTGAGAAACTGCTCTGTGATGTGTGACTTCCACTCACAGCTTTACATCTGTATTTCATGGATCTCTTTGCTAGCCTTATTTCTGTGGAATCTGAGAACAGATATTTCGGATCCCTTCGAAGATTATAGGGCCAAAGCAAATATCCTCCGATAACAAAGACAAAGAAACCTTCTGAGAATCTTGTTTGAGCTCTGTGAAATCATATCACAGAGTTACAGCTTTCCCCTCAAGAAGCCTTTCTCTAAGACAGTTCTTGTGGAATTGGCAAAGTGATATTTGGAAGCCCATAGTGGGCTATGGAGAAAAAGGAATATCCTCAGATGAAATCTGGAAAGAACCTTTCTGAGAAACTGCTTAGTGTTCTGTTAATTCATCTCACAGATTTACACGTGCATTTCTTGGATCTCTTTGCTAGCCTTATCTCTGTGGAATCTGAGAACATATATTTCTGATCCCTTTGAAGACTAGGGCCAAAGGAAATATCCTCCGATAACTAAGAGAAAGAAGCTTTCTGAGAAACTTCTTTGTGTTCTTTGAAATCATCTCCCAGATTTACAGCTTTCCCCTCAAGAAGCCGTTCGCTAAGACAGTTCTTGTGGAATTGGCAAAGTGATATTTGGAAGCCCGCAGAGGGCTATGGTGAAAAACGAAATATCCTCACATGAAATCTGGAAAGAAACTTTCTGAGAAACAGCTTAGTGTTCTGTTAATTCATCTCACAGAGTTACATCTGTATTTCGTGGAGCTCTTTGCTAGCCTTATTTCTGTGGTATCTGAGAACAGATATTTCGGATCCCTTTGAAGACTATACGGACAAAGGATATATCCTCCGATAACAAAGAGAAAGAAGCTTTCTGAGAAACTTCCTGGTGTTCTGTGACATCATCTCTCAGAGTAACAGCTTTCCCCTCAACAAGCCTTTCGCTAAGACAGTTCT
>NW_020255070.1:0-1180 GCF_003255815.1 Theropithecus gelada
GCCTGTGGTGTGTGCCTCTCAGCCTTGCTTTGGCTCGGGGTAATAGGGCAACAGCTCCGTCCCTCGTGCGGCTGCCTGGGAGTCCCAGGAGAACCCACTGATACCGTTTATAAATGCCGGACATTGAACGTTCTCCTTGGTACCAGCACATCTGGAATCGGACAGTGCAGTTAGATTCTCGGCCAACAAACCTGTACAGGAGTGTGTGAACTCTGCATTTGCTTCTCCCGGACAAAGGTGAATTCCTGGTCACTAGTGGATGACAACAGGTGTGGCCTCAGGAGCAGCACGGAGACAGGCACCCGGGTGCAGGAAGAGCAGCTGCAAGAGGGGTTGGGGAACGTGACAGACGCACGTGCGAGTTTAGCTGTTACCCTGGCGGGTGGGGGGTGGGTAAGACCAGATTTTCTCATTGTTGCCCCTTTCTGAAAAGGACCCTGAATTGACTTCTCTGTGGCTCCTCGCGCCTCCTTGTCAGGTTGGAGGAGACTGCGCCCCTGGCTCAGGCCCTGCTTGCCGTGAGACGGAAGCTGCTGTTGCTTGCCCTGCCCTCCCTGTGACGTCCTCTGTGCCGTTGTCCGGGAACAGTTCTGCCGAGCAAGCTTGGCCTCTGCTCCCTTCTGCTCTTGGATTTCATGCCTGGAAGGCTTGTGTTCTTTCCTGATTTTTATTTATTTATTTATTTATTTTGAGACGGAGTGTCGCTGTGTCTCCCAGGCTAGAGTGCAGTGGCGTGATCTCGGCTCACTGCAAGCTCCGCCTCCCGGGTTCACGCCATTCTCCCGCCTCAGCCTCCCAAGTAGCTGAGAGTACAGGCGCCCGCCACCACGCCCGGCTAGTTTTTTGTATTTTTTTTAGTAGAGACGGGGTTTCACCATGTTAGCCAGGATAGTCTCGATCTCCTGACCTCGTGATCCACCCGCCTCGGCCTCCCAAAGTGCTGGGATTACAGGCTTGAGCCACCGCGCCCGGCAAGAAAACCTTTTAAACACGCTTAAAGTGAACTGACTAGGCGGAATTCCTCGATTACAGGCATCTGCTCCAAAAGGGTACTGTTCTGAATCCTGTGATGTAGAATGATAGTTAGCAACCCTGTTTCGGGGCACATCTAGAAAAAAAGCAAAATAATGACTACACAGTTTTAAATTCTTTGTAAATTATAACTATTACTATGAAAATT
>NW_020255071.1:0-1180 GCF_003255815.1 Theropithecus gelada
GAAAATTATAGGCACTCCTTCCAAGCAGCTTTGATCTTCTGCACATTAAAAAAAAAAAAAAAAAAAAAAATCCCAGCTGTGGGAGATGGCTAATACCTCCCAGCACTTTGTGAGGCTGAAGCAGGAGGGTCACCTGAGGTCAGGAGTTCGAGACCAGCCTGGCCAACATGGCAAAATCCTGTCTCTACTAAAAATAGAAAAATTAGCTAGGCATAGTGGCTCAGGCCTGTAATCCCAGCTACTTGAGGATTCTTCTGAGGCAGGAGAATCACTTGAACCCAGGAAGTGGAGGTTGCAGTGAGATGAGATCATGCCACTGCACTCCAGCCTGGACGACAGCATAAGACTGTGTCGCAAAATGAAAAAATCCCAACAACACGCTATATAATTCATTTACACAATTTTGCATTCTAGGTAGAATTTCATTATTACTCTAAAACTCCATCTGCACAGTAGCCATTTCCCCAATAAGACTTAATTCAAGATTTAATCTTTCTGCTGTTTTCTGAATAAAAGCCTTAGAGTCAATTATTATGAGTGATCAATCTATGAACTATTTTATATAACATAGTGACTGCATTGTTTTAGCACTGAAAGTACTTAAAATAAAACTTCTTACTTCCAACTTTTGCACTCCTCCAAAATAAAAGGCCAAAATATGTAGATTTTATAATTCAGGGAAAAATTTAACTTCCCAAATTGAGGCTTGTCAGAGTAGCTTTTGCCAGGAAAAGAGATTTTATGTCTATAAAAAAACCGTTGAAAACAAGGGCTTTTTATGGAAACATTGGAAGACCCTTAAAACGTAAAGGTGCTAGATGGTACCATTTAGACTCACAACCAAATGTTACTTTAGAGCTTATATTTAAGAGGTAATGCATGCTTACATTTTTTCCTTTAAAAAATACTCTTTGGAAACCATTATTACTCCTGTAGACACATACTCTAGTTACATCATCTCTTCTTGTAAAAATAAAGGTATAATCATGATTATTTCTTTGTGAAATTGAACTACCAATATACATTTATTAATCTGATCACTTTTCCACTAACTCACGATCTTATAGTATTCTCTCCAGAGTCAGTTTTCTTTCCCTCTTTATTTATTTTTTCTTTTTTGAGATGGAGTCTCACTCCCTCACCTGGGCTGGAGCACAGTGGCATGATCTTGGCTCACTGC
>NW_020255072.1:0-1180 GCF_003255815.1 Theropithecus gelada
GTTTTTAGCATGAAGGGCTGTTGAATTTTGTCAAAAGCCTTTTCTGCATCTATTGAGATAATCATGTGGTTCTTGTCTTTGGTTCTGTTTATATGCTGGATTATGTTTATTGATTTGCGAATGTTGAACCAGCCTTGCATCCCAGGGATGAAGCCCACTTGATCATGGTGGATAAGCTTTTTGATGTGTTGTTGAATCCGGTTTGCCAGTATTTTATTGAGGATTTTTGCATCGATGTTCATCAGGGATATTGGTCTAAAATTCTCTTTTTTTGTTGTATCTCTGCCAGGCTTTGGTATCAGGATGATGTTGGCCTCATAAAATGAGTTAGGGAGGATTCCCTCTTTTTCTATTGATTGGAATAGTTTCAGAAGGAATGGTACCAACTCCTCCTTGTACCTCTGGTAGAATTCAGCTGTGAATCCATCTGGTCCTGGACTTTTTTTGGTTGGTAGGCTATTAATTATTGCCTCAATTTCAGAGCCTGCTATTGGTCTATTCAGGGATTCAACTTCTTCCTGATTTAGTCTTGGAAGAGTGTAAGTGTCCAGGAAATTATCCATTTCTTCTAGATTTTCCAGTTTATTTGCGTAGAGGTGTTTATAGTATTCTCTGATGGTAGTTTGTATTTCTGTGGGGTCGGTGGTGATATCCCCTTTATCATTTTTAATTGCGTCGATTTGATTCTTCTCTCTTTTCTTCTTTATTAGTCTTGCTAGTGGTCTGTCAATTTTGTTGATCTTTTCAAAAAACCAACTCCTGGATTCATTGATTTTTTGGAGGGTTTTTTGTGTCTCTATCTCCTTCAGTTCTGCTCTGATCTTAGTTATTTCTTGCCTTCTGCTAGCTTTGGAATGTGTTTGCTCTTGCTTCTCTAGTTCTTTTAATTGCGATGTTAGAGTGTCAATTTTTGATCTTTCCTGCTTTCTCTTGTGGGCATTTAGTGCTATAAATTTCCCTCTACACACTGCTTTAAATGTGTCCCAGAGATTCTGGTATGTTGTATCTTTGTTCTCATTGGTTTCAAAGAACATCTTTATTTCTGCCTTCATTTCGTTATGTACCCAGTAGTCATTCAGGAGCAGGTTGTTCAGTTTCCATGTAGTTGAGTGGTTTTGATTGAGTTTCTTAGTCCTGAGTTCTAGTTTGATTGCACTGTGGTCTGAGAGACAGTTTGTTA
>NW_020255073.1:0-1180 GCF_003255815.1 Theropithecus gelada
ACAGAGAGACACACACAGAGACACGAAGAGACAGACAGAGAGACAGAGGCAAAGAAAGACACAGCAAAGGGACAGGCACAGAGGGAGGGATAGACAGGAAGAGAGAGAGAGGGATAGAGACAGACACAGGGAGAGATGGATGGAGAAAGGAGGCACAGACGGAGACACATAGAAAGAGAGAGAGGCCAAAACAGGCAAGATGGCGGGACAACACCCAATAGACAGGCTTGACAGAGATGAGTCAGAGACACCGACGACAGGACAGAGACAGAGATTCAGGCAGGGAGATGCCTTCAGAGAGGCAGAGAGAGAGACAGGGAGACATAAGGGTGGCCAGAGACAGGGACAGCAGGAAAGACAGAGCTGGAGGCTCAGATGGAGACGGGTGTGGCAGAGCTGGGAGCAGGGAGGCCACAGCCCACAGTCCAGGTGCTGCACCCACCACGGCCCCCAGGCCCGGAGACCCAGCCCCCATCACCATGTCACCTCAGGCCATGTCCCTGGCCCTGCTGGGCCTTGGTGTTCTCTCTGCACAGTGGGGACCACCAGGCCCTGAGGATGGGGGAGGTTGGGGTCTGCACCAGACAGGCCCTGTACCAATAGGGTTGCCAGTGCCCAGGCCACCAAGGCCATCTCTGCTCAGCCTCCTTGGGGCTCCTGGGGTAGGAGTTGGCTGGGGGCCCTGGGGACTTGAGCATACTGCCCTCTCCAGCCCTGCCAGCGTTGGGTCCCCTGCCCTTCCTGCCAACCTGGGAGCTGCCCCTGAGGCCCTGGTCCCAAAGATGGCAACAAGTTGAGAACCACTGAGTTCAATAAGGTTGACATTGGCAGGGTGGGCCCAGTGTCAGTAACCCAAGTGCACCTGTCCTGGGGGAGAGGGCAGGTATCCCCAAATCTGGAGGCCTGGGCCAGCCTGGCCATGCTAGGGGAGGGGGCAGGTGTCCCTGAATCTGGAGGCCTGGGCCAACCTGGCCACGCTGGGGGAGGGGGTGGGTATCCCCGAATCTGGAGGCCTGGGCCAGCCTGGCCACGCTGGGGGAGGAGGCGGGTATCCCCGAATCTGGAGACCTGGGCCAGTCTGGCCACGCTGGGGGAGGGCGCGGGTGTCCCCGAATCTGGAGACCTGGGCCAGTCTGGCCACGCTGGGGGAGGGGGCGGGTGTCCCCGAATCTGGAGGCCT
>NW_020255074.1:0-7446 GCF_003255815.1 Theropithecus gelada
TTCTTTTTGGTTCCCGCGCTTTCAGTAAAACTTTGAACGGCTGCCTCCTTATCAGAGACTTTTCCAGGTGGTGTTTGTACTGGGCTCAGGAAGTTTGAGAGATATATGGCGATATGTGGTGGGATGGGAGGATGGGATGTGTTTGTACTGGGCTCAGGAAGTTTGAGAGATATATGGCGATATGTGGTGGGATGGGAGGATGGGATGTGTTTGTATTGGGCTTGTTTGTTTTGAGCCCGGGCTGAGGAATGTGCCCGGCTCCTCTCATTCCCCCCTTCTTTTCAGGTATCTCTAGAGCCAATCTTGGGTCTTACAAGTCTGATTCTGTTTCAGCGTCTACAGGTTGGTATTGGGCTCTGAGGACCATGAGTTGTACAGTGTCAAATCTTTCTCTAACGAACCGCAAAATTCTGTTAACAACACAAGGTCCTACGGTAAGCAGAAATAGAAGACTCAGCAGGGGTCCAAGGAAGGGGGCTAACAGAGAAAACATAGATTAGTTCCACCATTGTCTGCAGCTGAAGCAAACTGCCGTGTTCTTACTTCTGTGCTTAACTTGCGTAACTGTTGGACCCGGTCCTCCACAAGTCCTGATTCATTTATGTAGAAACAACAGTCTTCCTTTAGGAACATACACGTACCCCCTTTTTCAGCAGTGAGTAGGTCTAAGGCCCTCCGGTTCTGCAAGGTTACCTGTGCTAGGGACGTGAGCTGCCGCTGGAGGGAGGCAAGGGACTCAGCTGACTCCTCCATAGCAATGGCAAATTGTTGGTACAGCTTGTTACTTTCTATGAGGGTGTGACCTAAGGCTCCCCCCGCCAGTCCGGCTGCCATGAAGGATGCGGTGAGGGAGATTCCTGCAATGAGGGGGAGAAATATGGCTCGTGCAGGTCTCGGTCTAGGGACTGGGTGAATAACAGCACTAGTCCAGTTGCCGGTATACCCTAGGAACTCTCCAGCAGTAAGTAGAGTCAACCGGGGAACTAATGTGACAGGAAGACACAGTAGGTTGGTAACAGAGGGGCTTGATAGGTTTTTAGATAATGTTCCATTACACCAGAAGAATATGCCTGACGGAGCCCTTAAGGTGATATTAGGGGGCGTTGCAGTGATGCTGCAGAGGCTGGAATTAGTTCCTGAGAAACAGTAGGGAAACTTTTCTTGACTGGGGTTTAGGTATAGTGGCACGTTAGGGATAGGGGCATAGGAGAGGTTTCGGTGGTTGTTAGCTTGGGCAGAGGTAGAGGATCCCCACAGCAGGGGGACAGCGGTTAGCGGTGGACACCCTAGAGTGGCACACAGAAAGCAGCCAGGCAGGCTGTGAAGTCCTGTAAGGTTAGCAAGTTCTAATCCTTCTTGCAATAATTTTAACCAGGAAAAAGGACGTAAATCTTGTGTCAGGCGGTTTTCTTGTCGCTGGATATTTCCATGGACCAGGGGCCGTACCTGCACTAGACCCCGCCACAGATAGAGGTGACTGCTAGGCCATGTGGAGGCGGAGGAGTAGTATACAGCCCCGTGTTGAGGCGTGGTACAGCGGGAGTTCCAGGGGTCTCTAACTATCCATGTATGTGAAAGGTCTCCATCTCGTCTACGATGGAAGGGCCATCTGGGATTTATCTGTTCTTTTCCACCCCACCATTGGTATTTATGGACGATACAATAGTTATAAGGGCAGCCGGCACTTTGGTGCCACCAATAGTGCTTACAATTGTATTGAGTCTGATCATACTCGAAGCATATCATTGGTGCCACTGGTTTGGCTATTGGGAAATCGGTAAAATTTAGTAAAATTGGGCTATTGCACCCTGAGGAGGGGCAATCTGCACTGGCCACTAATTTCCCGGGCTTATGAGGTTGCCCAGGGTGGGTTTGGTTTTCATAAAGCCAGAATCTCCAGACAAAGGGATTAGGAGCTGGCTTTATGTTTTCCCCAGCAGCCACTAGGGCGACCAACGTTAGAGTCAGACTACCTAACTGCATGTTTGCAGTGAGCTATGCTGTCGGCGCAGGGTGAGTTTTAAGGGGTTGTTCTTAGCTCTGTCCATAGTCCACGTGTCCGGTGCTTCAGCCGCCGCCGTGATTGGTCCCAGGAGGTCGGAGGTTGGGTCCACCGGCTTGACGTGGGTGTAGTGGATCCACGACGCGATGCCTTCTACCTTTAGGGCGGTGGGTGTGGTTAGGAGTACCTGGAGTGGTCCTTTCCACCTGGGTTCTAGGGTCTCTTGTCGGTGTCGCTTGACCAGGACCCAGTCTCCTGGCTGGTACGGATGGGGTGTCGGCGGGGGACCGGTCTCATATAGTTCCTTCAGCTTGGGCCAGATTTCTTGATGAATTTTCTGCAAGGCTTGTAGGGAAAATAAGAGTTCAGAGACATTTTCTGTTTCAGACTTGAGCAGATCATCTTTTAGGCTGGGAACTAGGGGTGGGGGTCTACCATACATGATTTCATAAGGGGTAAGGCCCAGTCTGTAAGGGGTATTACGGGCCCGGAACAGAGCGTAGGGGAGAAGGACTACCCAATTAGCGCCAGTCTCCATAGTCAATTTAGTTAAGGTCTCTTTTAAGGTCTGATTCATCCTTTCTACCTGTCCTGAACTCTGGGGGCTGTAAGCGCAATGGAGTTTCCAATTTGCCCCAAGGATGGAAGCCAAATCCTGACTTACCTTAGCGACGAAAGCGGGCCCATTATCTGACCCTATCTGGACGGGGAAGCCATACCTGGGAAGGATATCTTCCAGAATTTTCTTTGCTATGACCTGAGCAGTTTCTCTTTTGGTTGGGAATGCTTCAGTCCACCCTGAAAAAGTATCTACAAAGACAAGTAAGTACCGGTACCCGTACTTTCCTGGCTTTATTTCAGTAAAATCTACTTCCCAGTAGATACCGGGCCTGGTTCCCCTGAGCCTTGTTCCTGTTGCAGCTTGAGATTGGGGGTATGCGTTGTTAAGCTGGCAGACTTTGCAACTTGTCACGATACTGCTGGCCGTCTCAGCTATATGTCTGATTTTGAGCTTGGAGCGTCTGATCAGGTCTATCATCCACCGGGCCCCCAGGTGGGTGGTTCGGTGGATGTGTTCTAACACCTGTTGTCCTAATTTTTCTGGTAGGATGATTTGGTCATTAGTATCAGTCCACCACCCATTCTGGACTTGTTTCAGGGGAAGTTTGTCAATCCACTGGAGATCTTGTTCTGAATATTCAGGGAAATTTGGCAAGTCCCGGGGGGCCCGGGTCAGGGAGCTGGAGTGTAAGGAGTTGGCTGGGAGCCTTTGCCACATTCCTTGCAGTTTGGTCTGCCAGAAAGTTGCCTTGAGCAGTTGGAGTAGTTGGTTTCTGATGCCCTGGGCAATGCACAATGGCTAACTTTTCTGGCCTCCATAGGGCTGTTAGCAGGGCTAGGATCTCTTGCTTGTTTTTTATCTCTTTTCCTTCAGCCGTCAGTAACCCTCGCTCCCTGTAAATGGCCCCATGTATATGCGCCGTTGCAAAAGCATATCGGCTGTCTGTATATACTGTCAGCTTCTTCCCCGCCCCTAAGGTAAGAGCTTGGGTGAGCGCAATCAGTTCGGCCTTCTGGGCCGATGTCCCCGGGGGCAGGGGTTCCGCCCAGATTACCTCAGTCTCTGAAGTCACTGCCGCTCCAGCGTACCTCTGGCCTTGATGCATGAAGCTGCTCCCATCAGTGAACCAGACGAGGTCGGCGTCAGGAAGTGGGCGGTCCTGCAGGTCTTCTCGAACTCCATGCACCTGAGCTAGTATCTCAGTGCAGTCATGGAGTGGGACATCCAGGTCCGGGTTGGGCAGCAGCGAGGCAGGGTTTAAGGTCGTTGGGGGCAGGAAAGTTATCCTGAGAGGATTTAGTAGTAGTCCTTGGTAGTGGGTGAGCCGGGCGATACTCATCCATCGATTAGGTGGCTATTTGAGTACACCTTCAATGGCATGTGGAGTAACGACCCGCAATTCTTGTCCCATGACAAGTTTATCAGCATCTTGCACCATCAGAGCCGTGGCCGCAATCATTCAGAGACAAGGGGGCCACCCGGCAGCCACTGGGTCTAACTTCTTTGACAGGTAGGCAACTGGCCTCCGCCAGGGGCCTAAGTTCTGAGTTATTACCGCCTTGGCGACACCCGTATTCTCGTCCACATATAGGTGGAAGGGCTTGGTAACATCAGGTAGCCCCAGTGCAGGCGCAGAGAGTAAGGTGGTTTTAATCTGTTGGAAAGCCGACTCGGCTTCGTCTGTCCAATTAAATGGCTGCTGCCCCCAGGTTGCCTGATACAAGGGTTTAGCCAGTTCTGCGAACCCAGGTATCCATAGTCTGCAAAATCCCGCCTACCCCAGGAATGCCCTCACTTGTCGGGTGGATTGTGGCCTGGGGATCTGCAGAACAGTTTGTTTCCGGGCGTCTGTTAACCAGCGCTGCCCTTCTTTAAGCAGGTACCCTAGATATGTTACCTCTGGCTTACAGATTTGAGCTTTCTTTGCCGAGGCTCGGTAGCCCAGATTCCCCAGAGCTTGTAAGAGACCCTTGGTCCCTTGGATGCAAGCTTCTTGGGTCTCAGCAGCAATTAGGAGGTCATCAACATACTGTAGTAAAGTTATTTCAGGGTGTTTGCGTCGGTACTCACCCAGGTCTTCATGGAGGGCCTCATCGAACAGGGTAGGAGAGTTTTTAAATCCCTGCGGTAGCCTGGTCCATGTCAATTGGTCACTTATGCCCCTTTCAGGGTCATTCCACTCGAAGGCGAAGAGCTTTTGGCTCTGAGGGGCTAAAGGCAAACTGAAGAAAGCATCTTTCAAATCTAAAACAGTGTACCATTGATGTTTAGGGTTTAAGGTACTCAGGAGGGTATTCGGGTTAGGCACAGTTGGATGTATGTCCACAACCCTCTTATTGATTTCTCTTAAGTCTTGTACAGGTCTGTATTCTCCACTATTAGGTTTTCGTACCGGCAACAATGGAGTATTCCAGGGCGAGTGACATGGGCGAAGGACCCCTTGGTCAAGGAGCCAGCGGATATGCGGGGCAATTCCTTTCTTGGCCTCTAGGGGCATCGGGTATTGGCGTACCCGCACGGGGTCTGTCCCAGGCTTAAGTTCAACAAACAAGGCAGGACGGTGTTTTGCTAGTCCTAAGCCCCCCGTTTCCGCCCAAGCTTCTGGATATTGCTGGAGCCAGGTTGCTGTGTCCTGGTCAGGGGCTGCTCGCTCCTGGTGGAGCCGGTACTCATCTTCTAGGGTTATAGTCAGGACGGACACGGGCCGATTGTGGGAGTTGGTCACGACCGGCCCTTCAGGGAGGAAATGGATCTGTGCTCCCATTTTCTAATTTCTGGAGGTTTTTTTTAATATCTGGGGCTGCCTGATTTACGAAAGACATTACAACAGCTGCCTGACTTCCTGGAGCCTCTGGATCTATGGGGGTGTACTGTCTAAAAGCTTCCATTAATCTTTCTAAGTAGGTGGCTGGGCTCTCTGTCTTTCCCTGCAGAATAGAATATACTTTAGCCAAATTAGTGGGCTTGCGAGCAGCTGCCCGGAGACCTGCCATTAGAGTCTGGCGATAAAGGTGTAGCCGTCCCCTACCTTCTGCCGTGTTGTAGTTCCACGCTGGCCTGGTCAGAGGAAAGGTCGCGTTTATGAGGTCGGGGTTGGCAGTCGGTTGACCGTCGTCCCCCGGGACCAGCTTTCTAGCTTCTACCTGTATTCTCTCTCACTCTTCCGTGGTAAACAAGATTCGGAGGAGCTGCTGGCAATCATCCCAAGTGGGCTGGTGGGTGAACATGACACTATCCAGTAAAGCCAGTAAATCCTTGGGGTTGTCTGAAAACCGAGCACTCTGAGTCTTCCAGTTATACAGATCACTGGTGGAGAATGGCCAGTACTGGAGCCTGGGGATTCCTGTGTCATCTGGGGGTCCTATTTCCCGAAGGGGTAAAGCCACCGTGGAGTCAGGCGGCTGGGGGGGCTAGCCCGCGAAGTGCGCCCTCGCGTCCGCCCCGCTGGCCCTTCAAAGTTACCTTCCCTGTCAGCCGGCCCGTGTGTGCCGGCCGCCTCCCCTCCGCCTGCTCCCTCCCGCGACTCAGCCTGGGGGGCCGGGGCCTGGGGCCCGGAGGGATACGGAGGGGGTTCTGTGAACAGTGGGTCCCTGCTATCAGGTAGAACAGGATGGGGGGGGCAGTTGGTTGCTTGGATTTTAGTGGTCGAGCAACCAGTGTCTTACAGGGTTCAGAGGCTAATTGGAAAGGGGACAGCCAAGAAGGCGGGTTCTCAACAAGGTCCTGCCATATGAGGATATATGGGATTTGATCTAAGTGGCCCACACGCCCAGGTAGGAAAATCTTGGACTTTACCCTAGTGATGACCGCAAGTCGGAAGGTCCCTTCGGGTGGCCACCCTACATCAAAGGCAGGCCATTCGGAGCGACAGAGTAATTAGCTTTTCTTTCCTGATTTCCATACCAAGATCATGGCCCCTTGCTCTTACTTCTTTGAAATTATTTGTAAAGAGAGATAGAGGAGTGCTCTGGGTATTACCCATCCTGTAATAATTTGTAGTCCCTTCCTGTAAAGGAATGTGGGTTTGAATCCCTGCAAAGGAAATCTGATCTGACTTATTAATGATATTTGGTCGCGATCGTGCTCCCACAGCCCAGATCAGAGACAGTTACTGCCCAAACCGCAGACCGGCGCTCGGGGCAGTTCAGGTCAGAGACAGCTACTGCCCAAACCCCAAACCGGCGCTCGGGGCAGTGCAGATCAGAGACAGCTACTGCCCAAACCCCAAACCGGCGCTCGGGGCAGTTCAGATCAGAGACAGCTACTGCCCAAACCCCAAACCGGCGCTCGGGGCAGTTCAGATCAGAGACAGCTACTGCCCAAACCCCAAACCGGCGCTCGGGGCAGTTCAGATCAGAGACAGCTACTGCCCAAACCCCAAACCGGCGCTCGGGGCAGTGCAGATCAGAGACAGCAACTGCCCAAATCCCAAACTGGCGGTCGGGGCAGTTCAGATCGTAAGCTAGATCAGACGAGCGCCAGGGGACGTCTCCCACCGGTCTCCGCTGGCCGTCCTATAGCGCGTCCGCCAGGACTGTGCCAGCTCCAGTTTCAGACCTCGCGAGTCACAGATTCAGATTCAGAACAGACACAGACAGACAAACGGAGACGAGCCGGCTCACCTATCAGTGGATCGATCCTAGTAGATCCGTTGACCAGGGGTCTGGTGGGCTTGGGGGAATCCCGGACGAGCCCCCAGATGTTGTGCCCAGACCCTCTATTCCCCAAAGAAGACCACCAGAGTCCAGAGTCAAAGCCAAGCGGCAAGGATCTTTACGACAAGTTCAAACTTGGTCCCTCCATTACACAGCATACAAGAGGGCCCCGAACAATGTGAGTGTTTGCTTTTTATAGCCCGAAAGTTACAGGGGAACAAAGGAAT
>NW_020255075.1:0-1180 GCF_003255815.1 Theropithecus gelada
CCCATCAACTCGTCATTTACATCAGGTATAACTCCCAATGCAATCCCTCCCCCCTCCCCCCTCCCCATGATAGGCCCCGGTGTGTGATGTTCCCCTTCCTGAGTCCAAGTGATCTCATTGTTCAGTTCCCACCTATGAGTGAGAACATGCGGTGTTTGGTTTTCTGTTCTTGTGATAGTTTGCTAAGAATGATGGTTTCCAGCTGCATCCATGTCCCTACAAAGGACGCAAACTCATCCTTTTTTATGGCTGCATAGTATTCCATGGTGTATATGTGCCACATTTTCTTAATCCAATCTGTCACTGATGGACATTTGGGTTGATTCCAAGTCTTTGCTATTGTGAATAGTGCTGCAATAAACATACGTGTGCATGTGTCTTTATAGCAGCATAATTTATAATCCTTTGGGTATATCCCCAGTAATGGGATGGCTGGGTCGTATGGTACATCTAGTTCTAGATCCTTGAGGAATCGCCATACTGTTTTCCATAATGGTTGAACTAGTTTACAATCCCACCAACAGTGTAAAAGTGTTCCTATTTCTCCACATCCTCTCCAGCACCTGTTGTTTCCTGACTTTTTAATGATTGCCATTCTAACTGGTGTGAGATGGTATCTCATTGTGGTTTTGATTTGCATTTCTCTGATGGCCAGTGATGATGAGCATTTTTTCATGTGTCTGTTGGCTGTATGAATGTCTTCTTTTGAGAAATGTCTGTTCATATCCTTTGCCCACTTTTTGATGGGGTTGTTTGTTTTTTTCTTGTAAATTTGTTTGAGTTCTTTGTAGGTTCTGGATATTAGCCCTTTGTCAGATGAGTAGATTGCAAAAATTTTCTCCCATTCTGTAGGTTGCCTGTTCACTCTGATGGTAGTTTCTTTTGCTGTGCAGAAGCTCTTTAGTTTAATGAGATCCCATTTGTCAATTTTGGCTTTTGCTGCCGTTGCTTTTGGTGTTTTAGACATGAAGTCTTTGCCCATGCCTATGTCCTGAATGGTACTACCTAGGTTTTCCTCTAGGGTTTTTATGGTATTAGGTCTAACATTTAAGTCTCTAATCCATCTTGAATTAATTTTCGTATAAGGAGTAAGGAAAGGATCCAGTTTCAGCTTTCTACTTATGGCTAGCCAATTTTCCCAGCACCATTTATTAAATAGGGAATCCTTTCCCCATTTCTT
>NW_020255076.1:0-1179 GCF_003255815.1 Theropithecus gelada
GGCTGAATGATAGGTTCATTGGAAGGAAAACTTTATACTTTTTTTTTTCTTTTTGGGATGGAGTTTCACACTCAACGCCCAGGCTGAAGTGCAATGGCATGATCTCGGCTCATTGCAAACTCTCCCTCCCGGGTTCAAGTGATTCTCCTCCCTCAGCCTCCCAAGTAACTGGGGTTACAGGCATCTGCCACCATGCCTGGCTAATTTTCGTATTTTCATTAGAGACAGGGTTTCACCATATTGGCCAGGCTGGTCTTAAACTCTTGATCTCAGGTGATGCACCCACCTCGGCCACCCAAAGTGCTGGGATCACGGCCATGAGCCCCTGCACCCAGGAACTTAATACCGTTTTTTTTTTCTTTAAATCATAATGGGCTTTTAAATGCTTACGTTAATGTTTATTTTAAAAAATGTTATCTGTGACCTTTCAGCTTTTCATAGCACTTCTCGTGTGAGTATTTAAAAAAGGCCCTTTAGTCGTGGGGGAGAAGGGGGTTATCGCTTTCAGCAGAGGGAGATGGAGGAACAGGCCCTGGTGGGTCTGAGCACAGGCAGTCACCCCAGCCTTGGTGCTTGCTTAGGTCTGTTCTCCGTTCACCGTAGCCGCGTCAACTCTCATTGTCAGCTTAAAAATAAGCTTTTTCCTCTTTCTAATCAGAACAGTTAGTTTGTTAACCGTCACATTAAGGTAACGAGAATGATGGCTTTCAGGCCTCAGATATGACACAAGTAGTAAATGCAGCTGACCCTGAACAACATGGGTTTTGAGCTTCGAAGGATCACTTATGTTAATTTTTTTTCCAACCAAACCCTTACTGAAAAATCCTGGCTTTGTGGAGGGCCGACGTTTCCTACATGCGGTTCCATAGGGTGGCCGTGGAGTCCTGTGGATACGTAGATTTGGGTAAACTCGGGGCGTGTTCTGGAATCCATGTCCCTGTGTATACAGAGGGACAATTGCAGCTTTTTAGAAGTTTGTGTCCTGCCTTGTCCTAAAAAGGCTCCAAGGTGGATGCAAAATTATTTCATTCCTTTGGTTTTCTTGGTGGGATATTGATGTTTATTCTTCAGTGTCTAAAATCCTGAGTGAACAGAGTTACCGCTTCAGGAACAAAGCCAGTCTGGAAACACGTATTGAGATATCCACCTTTTCTTCATGGTTTCACAAAAGGCCATGAT
>NW_020255077.1:0-1179 GCF_003255815.1 Theropithecus gelada
AAATGAGTTGTCTCCTGGAAGTAAAGCTGATATGCAAATTGTAAGAGGTTCCTTTATCTCTGTCTAGTTATCCAATGTTCAGATCTGTGCATGTCTATGTACTCTAAGTATACATAATCAACTTAATTTTTATGTTCTGATGTTATCTTTATTTTACTAATTGGTGCTAATCCATGAATTACAGAAACACTTTCTTACATGCCATGAATGCCTGCAAATGTGTGTATCTGTGCTATATCTATCTACGAGAAAGGTTTACCATGAATTATAGAAACTCTTTCTTGTATGCCATGAAATGCCTGCAAATGTGTGTATCTGTGCTATATCTATCTATGAGAAAGGTTTATCACCCAGGCTGAACACTTGGGTTTCTCCCGTGGGTTTTTTTTCTTTCTCTTTGTAAAGATGACCTGTCTTCAAAATAATCTCTTGCTCTTGGGGGTGAGACTAATCTAACTGACTGAACTATAACTTCACTATAAAGAGATTTTATGTTCTTTACATGCTAATTACAGTAGTGCTGTGAAAAACCACCCAGAAAAATAGGTCCAACACAAGCATGAAGCTATGAAATACATGCCAATTTACGTGAACCTGTACAATACTAGTTCATTCAACCACCCAACAGTCTCCAAAAGGATCCCTTAATATATTAGAATACAGACTGGCTCACAATTAAAATTTACCATTTGCTTTTAAAAAATATCTTTTAAATTTGTTTGACTTAATTGTATTTTTTAATTGACAAATAGTAATTGCCATATTCATACATATTCATGGAGTACATAGTAATGTTTGGATACCTATAATGTATGGTGATTAGATGAGGGTAATTAGCATATCTATTATCTCAAAGCTTTATCATTTATTTGTGTTGGGAACATTCAATATCCTCTTCCTAGCTATTTGAAACTACATCATACATTGTGGTTAACTATAGTCATCCTACAATGGTATAGATTTTATTATGATATAAATGTAGTTGGTGGCAGCCTACCAGGTACATAGGTCAGAGGGGAGACAATCCTGTAATCAATTATATGACCCAGAGAGCAGACTGTGATCATTGAAACAAATTTATAAAATAAGCATAGACCTGACCTTGGAGGCCCTTGTTTGAACATATCTTTACAATCGTTTCAATGGCATGCCTCCAAAAAATTCAGCAATACCCCATTG
>NW_020255078.1:0-1179 GCF_003255815.1 Theropithecus gelada
TTTGCATTTCTCTGATGGCCAGTGATGATGAGCATTTTTTCATGTGTTTGTTGGCTGTATGAATGTCTTCTTTTGAGAAATGTCTATTCATATCCTTTGCCCACTTTTTGATGGGGTTGTTTGTTTTTTTCTTGTAAATTTGTTGGAGTTCTTTGTAGGTTCTGGATATTAGCCCTTTGTCAGATGAGTAGATTGCAAAAATTTTCTCCCATTCTGTAGGTTGCCTGTTCACTCTGATGGTAGTTTCTTTTGCTGTGCAGAAGCTCTTTAGTTTAATGAGATCCCATTTGTCAATTTTGGCTTTTGCTGCCGTTGCTTTTGGTGTTTTAGACATGAAGTCTTTGCCCATGCCTATGTCCTGAATGGTACTACCTAGATTTTCCTCTAGGATTTTTATGGTATTAGGTCTAACATTTAAGTCTCTAATCCATCTTGAATTAATTTTCGTATAAGGAGTAAGGAAAGGATCCAGTTTCAGCTTTCTACTTATGGCTAGCCAATTTTCCCAGCACCATTTATTAAATAGGGAATCCTTTCCCCATTTCTTGTTTCTCTCAGGTTTGTCAAAGATCAGATGGCTGTAGATGTGTGGTATTATTTCTGAGGACTCTGTTCTGTTCCATTGGTCTATATCTCTGTTTTGGTACCAGTACCATGCTGTTTTGGTTACTGTAGCCTTGTAGTATAGTTTGAAGTCAGGTAGCGTGATGCCTCCAGCTTTGTTCTTTTGACTTAGGATTGTCTTGGAGATGCGGGCTCTTTTTTGGTTCCATATGAACTTTAAAGCAGTTTTTTCCAATTCTGTGAAGAAACTCATTGGTAGCTTGATGGGGATGGCATTGAATCTATAAATTACCTTGGGCAGTATGGCCATTTTCACGATATTGATTCTTCCTATCCATGAGCATGGTATGTTCTTCCATTTGTTTGTGTCCTCTTTTATTTCACTGAGCAGTGGTTTGTAGTTCTCCTTGAAGAGGTCCTTTACATCCCTTGTAAGTTGGATTCCTAGGTATTTTATTCTCTTTGAAGCAATTGTGAATGGAAGTTCATTCCTGATTTGGCTCTCTGTTTGTCTGTTACTGGTGTATAAGAATGCTTGTGATTTTTGCACATTAATTTTGTATCCTGAGACTTTGCTGAAGTTGCTTATCAGCTTAAGGAGATTTTGGGCTGAGA
>NW_020255079.1:0-1180 GCF_003255815.1 Theropithecus gelada
TTCTCTTTGTTATCGGATGATATTTCCTTTGGCCCTATAGTCTTCAAATAGATCCGAAATATCTGTTCTCAGATTCAACAGAAGTAAGGCTAGCAAAGAGATCCACGCAATACAGATGTAACTCTGTGAGATGACTTAACAGAACACTAAGCGGTTTCTCCGAAAGCTTTTTTCCAGATTTCATCTGAGGCTATTTCCTTTTTCACCATAGCCCTCTGTGGGCTTCCAAATATCACTTTGCCAATTCCACAAGAACTGTCTTAGCGAAAGGCTTCTCTAGGCGAAAGCAGTAACTCAGTGAGATGATTTCACAGAACACAAGGAAGTTTCTCAGAAAGCTTCTTTCTCTTTGTTATCGGAGGATATTTCCTTATGCCCTATAGTCTTCTAAGGGATTCGAAATATCTGTTCTCAGATTCCACAGAAATAAGGCTAGGAAAGAGATCCATGAAATACAGGTGTAACTCTGTGAGATGAATTAAGAGAACACTAAGCAGTTTCTCAGAAAGCTTCTTTCCAGANGCTTTCTGAGAAACTGCTCTGTGATGTGGGACTTCCACTCACAGAGTAGTTTCTCAGAAAGCTTCTTTCCAGATTTCATCTGTGGATATTTCCTTTTTCACCATAGCCCTCTATGGGCTTCCAAATATCAAATTGCCAATTCCACAAGAACTGTCTTAGCGATAGGCTTCTTGAGGGGAAAGCTGTAACGTTGTGAGATGATTTCACAGAACACAAAGAAGTTTCTCAGAAAGCTTCTTCTCTTTGTTATCGGATGATATTTCCTTTGGCCCTATAGTCTTCAAATAGATCCGAAATATCTGTTCTCAGATTCAACAGAAGTAAGGCTAGCAAAGAGATCCACGCAATACAGATGTAACTCTGTGAGATGACTTAACAGAACACTAAGCGGTTTCTCCGAAAGCTTTTTTCCAGATTTCATCTGAGGCTATTTCCTTTTTCACCATAGCCCTCTGTGGGCTTCCAAATATCACTTTGCCAATTCCACAAGAACTGTCTTAGCGAAAGGCTTCTCTAGGCGAAAGCAGTAACTCAGTGAGATGATTTCACAGAACACAAGGAAGTTTCTCAGAAAGCTTCTTTCTCTTTGTTATCGGAGGATATTTCCTTATGCCCTATAGTCTTCTAAGGGATTCGAAATATCTGTTCTCAGATTCCA
>NW_020255080.1:0-1179 GCF_003255815.1 Theropithecus gelada
CTTAGCCAAAGGCTTCTTGAGGGGAAAGCTGTAACTCTGTGAGATGATTTCACAGAGCACAAAGAAGTTTCTCAGAAAGCTTCTTTCTCTTTGTTATCGGAGGATATTTCCTTTGACCCTATAGTCTTCAAAGGGATCCGAAATATCTGTTCTCACATTCCACAGAAATAAGGCTAGCAAAGAGATCCACGAAATACAGATGTAACTCTGTGAGATGATTGAACAGAACACTGAGCAGTTCCTCAGAAAGCTTCTTTTCAGATTTCATCTGAGGATATTTCCTTTTTCACGATAGCAATCTAGGGGTTCCAACTATCACTTTGCCAATACCACAAGAACTGTTTTAGCGAAAGGCTTCTTGAGGGGAAAGCTGTAAGTCTGTCAGATGATTTCACAGAACACAAAGAAGTTTCTCTGAAACTTCTTTCCCTTTTTTAACTTAGGATATTTCCTTTGGCCTTATGGTCTTCAAAGGGATTCGAAATATCTGTTCTCAGATTCCACAGAAATAACGTTAGCAAAGAGATGCACGAAATACACATGTAACTCTATGAGATGAATTAACAGAACACTAAGCAGTTTCTCAGAAAGCTTCTGTCCATATTTCATCTGAGGATATTCCCTTTTTCACATAGCCCTCTATGGGCTTCCAAATATCACTTTGCCGATTCCACAAAAACTGTCTTAGCGAAAGGCTTCTTGATGGGAAAGCTGTAACTCTGTGAGATGATTTCACAAAACACAAGTAAGTTTCTCAGAAAGCTTCCTTCTCTTTGTTATCGGAATATATTTCATTTGGCCCTATAGACTTCAAAGGGATCCGAAATATCTGTTCTCAGATTCCAGAGAAATAACGCTAGCAAAGAGATCCACGAAATACAGATGTAACTCTGTGAGTGGAAGTCACACATCACAGAGTAGTTTCTCAGAAAGCTTCTTTCCAGTTTTCATCTTAGGATATTTCCTTTTTCACCATAGCCCTCTACGGGCTTCAAAATATCACTTTGCCAATTCCACAAGAACTGTCTTAGCGAAAGACTTCTAGAGTGGAAGCTGTAACTCTGTGAGATGATTTCACAGAACACAAAAAAGTTCCTCAGAAAGCTTCTCTCTCTTTGTTATCGGAGTATATTTCCTTTGGCCCTTTAGTCTTCAAGGGGATCCGAAACATCTGTTCTC
>NW_020255081.1:0-1179 GCF_003255815.1 Theropithecus gelada
GCCCATCAGACTAACAGCAGATCTCTCGGCAGAAACTCTACAAGCCAGAAGAGAGTGGGGGCCAATATTCAACATTCTTAAAGAAAAGAATTTTAAACCCAGAATTTCATATCCAGCCAAACTAAGTTTCAGAAGTGAAGGAGAAATAAAATCCTTTACAGATAAGCAAATGCTTAGAGATTTTGTCACCACTAGGCCTGCCTTACAAGAGACGCTGAAGGAAGCACTAAACATGGAAAGGAACAACCGGTACCAGCCATTGCAAAAACACGCCAAAAGGTAAAGACCATTTAGGCTAGGAAGAAACTGCATCAACTAACGAGCAAAATAACCAGTTAATATCATAATGACAGGATCAAGTTCACACATAACAATATTAACCTTAAATGTAAATGGACTAAATGCTCCAATTAAAAGACACAGACTGGCAAACTAGATAAAGAGTCAAGACCCCTCAGTCTGCTGTATTCAGGAGACCCATCTCACATGCAGAGACATACATAGGCTCAAAATAAAGGGATGGAGGAAGATTTACCAAGCAAATGGAGAACAAAAAAAAGCAGGGGTTGCAATCCTAGTCTCTGATAAAACAGACTTTAAACCATCAAAGATCAAAAGAGACAAAGAAGGCCAGTACATAATGGTAAAAGGATTAATTCAACAGGAAGAGCTAACTATCCTAAATATATATGTACCCAATACAGGAGCACCCAGATTCATAAAGTAAGTCCTTAGAGATTTACAAAGAGACTTAGACTCCCATACAATAATAATGGGAGACTTCAACACTCCACTGTCAACATTAGACAGATCAACGAGACAGAAAGTTAACAAGGATATCCAGGAATTGAATTCAACTCTGCAGCAAGCAGACCTAATAGACATCTATAGAACTCTCCACCCCAAATCAACAGAATATACATTCTTCTCACCACCACATCGCACTTATTCCAAAATTGACCACATAATTGGAAGTAAAGCTCTCCTCAGCAAATGTACACCAATAGAAATTGTAACAAACTGTCTCTCAGACCACAGTGCAATCAAACTAGAACTCAGGACTAAGAAACTCAATCAAAACTGCTCAACTACATGGAAACTGAACAACCTGCTCCTGAATGACTACTGGGTACATAATGAAATGAAGGCAGAAATAAAGATGTTCTTTGAAACCAATGA
>NW_020255082.1:0-1179 GCF_003255815.1 Theropithecus gelada
TTTCTCGAAAGCTTCTTTCCAGATTTAATCTGAGGATATTTCCTTTTTCACCATAGCCCACTATCGGCTTCCAAATATCCCTTTTCCAATTCCACAAGAACTGTCTTAGCGAAAGGCTTCCTGAGGGGAAAGCTGTAACTCTCTGAAATGATTTCACAGAACACAAAGAAGTTCCTCAGAAAGCTTCTTTCTCTTTGTTACCGGAGGATATTTCCTTTGGTCCTATATTCTTCAAAGGGATCCGAAATATCTGTTCTCGGATTCCACAGAAATAAGGCTAGCAAAGAGATCCACGAAATACAGATGTAACTCTGTGAGTGGAAGTCACACATCACAGAGCAGTTTCTCAGAAAGCTTCTTTCCAGATTTCATCTGAGGATATTTCCTTTTTCACCATAGCCCTCTCTGGGCTTCCAAATATCATTTTGCCAATTCCACAAGAATTGACTTACCAAAAGGCTTCTGGAGGGGAAAGCTGTAACTCTGTGAGATGATTTCACATAAACAAAGAAGTTTCTCAGAAACCTTGTTTCTCTTTGTTTTCAGAGGATGTATCCTTTGGTCATATAGTCTTCAAAGGGATCCAAAATATCTGTTCTCAGATTCCACAGAAATAATTCTAGCAAAGAGATCCACGAAATACAGATGTAACTCTGTGAGATGAATTAACAGAACACTAAGGAGTTTCTGAGAAAACTTCTTTCCAGATTTCATCTGAGGATATTTCCTTTTTCAACATAGACCACTATGGGCTTCCAAATATCACTTCGCCAATTCCAGAATAACTGTCTTAGCGAAAGGTTTCTTGAGGGGAAAGCTGTAACTCTTTGAGATCATTTCGGAGAACACAAAGAAGTTTTTCCGAAAGCTTCTTTCTCTTTCTTTTCGGAGGATATTTCCTTTGGCAATATAGTCTTCAAAGGGATCTGAAGTATCTGTTCTCAGATTCCACAGAAATAAGGCTAGCAAAGAGATCCATGAAATACAGATATAACTCTGTGAGATGAATTAACAGAATACTAAGCAGTTTCTCAGGAAGCTTCTTTCCAGATTTCTTCTGAGGATAATTCCTTTTTCACCATAGCCCTCTAGGGGCTTCCAATATCACTTTGCCAATTCCACAAGAACTGTCTTAGCGATAGGTTTCTTGAGGGGAAAGCTGTAACTCCGTGAGATGAT
>NW_020255083.1:0-1179 GCF_003255815.1 Theropithecus gelada
CGTATTATATCCATTTATAGTTATTTCAGCACTAAGATTTTTAAAGACTCTTTTGATAATTATGGACAAATTACTATTAAAACTTAGCTGCATTTGTAACACTTCAAAGAACTAATTGGATGACATCATTTTTCCCAGAGGCATTTTGGATTGTTACATGATTAATGTTTATCTCTTTGCCAGAAATCTTTTTTTTTCTTTTCCAGAACAGATACCTGAAAAGAAACTTTCCTTTGCATTAAGTGTTATTTCACTGTGTGACAATCAATTTTTGAACGTGAGAACAAGATCATTATGTATTTTTGGGATAATTCTTGCTTAATAGTGATAATGCTAAGTGTTAAAATTATGCAACAATTTGTTTCTTTGAAAATTACTATTTACCTGCTCAGCAGGTGGGAGCTGATGAGAACGTGGATGTAAAAATTAAATTGTATTTAGCTTGTATAAAAGAAGTTTAAAAAAAAAAGCTTTTGTTTTGTTTTGTTTTGTGCTACTACTGAAGTTGCTTCGTTGTGGAAATGAAGTTATTGCAGGCACCTAGAATTTTATCTCCTTTACTTGTACAATGGGAAGAAATTCTCCAACAAGCACAGGAATCTGACTTTCTGATATTGAGACTCCTAGGCATCAAGCCCCGTGGAAAGGTTGGTGATTACGTGAGCGTTGGCGTTGATGTGGGCACCCTCCAAGCCAGACGCAGGGAGCAGGGAAGGGCAGAACAGGCCCCTCAGGAGCCATGAGAAAATCAGGTGTTGGCAGCAGTGGTGAGCGTTGATGTCAGGGGCCAGGAGGAGGTGGTGAAGGGAGCATGTGCCTCAAGGCAGCCCTGGAACCCGTGGTCCCTGCAGTGATGTCTGATCTGCAGGGGACGTGGACGGCCACGTGGCGAGGCCCACGGACAGCCTGGACTTGGCTGCCTCAGAACTCTGGTGGACGTTGCAAACGGCCCCACAGGGTTGCAGTGCACATTCCTCGGACAGAGAGAAGACGCTTGTAACTGTTCCCGGCACGAAGCCAGCGCCCTGTGAACAGTGGCCACTGCTGTCGTGACTGAGTGCCGTCCAACCGGAGGCATTTGCTCTGCTCAGTTCACTTAATTGGGCCAGGAATGGGGTTGCCCTGTCTTTAACAAGCTTGACGCATTGAACGAGGACTCAGTAAAGTACTCTGTAAATA
>NW_020255084.1:0-1179 GCF_003255815.1 Theropithecus gelada
AAAATCTCTGGTATGTGCAAAACAAAATCTCTGGTACGTGCAGAAAAACAGGTGCTCACAGAACTTACGAAATCTCTGGTATGTGCAAAGATTAGAGAGCAGAACAGAGGTGTAGCGGGGGGGTGGGTACACATCTATCTTTGTGTCCTTTCAGGCCAACCCTGTCTTATGTAGTTAAATTATAAATGTGATATTTTAGAACATTCGGCTGGATGTATGCTGAAGGGTAGTAGATATCTGGGGTATAGTTAATCTTGGGATATTAAGATCTTGATGTAGGATTGGACCCTGGAGGGTGTCACGCGCTTCCTTGAGAAGAGACCACCAAACAGGTTTTATGTGAGCAATAAAGCTTTTTAATCACCTGGGTACAGGCAGACTGAATCTGTAAAAGGAGTCAGCAAAGGGAGATGGGTGTGAGGCAGTTTTATAGGATTCGGGAAGGTAGTGGAAAATTACAGTTAAAGGGGGTTTCCTCTTGCAGGCAGGGGCGGGGGTCATAGGTGCTCGGTGGGGAGCTTCTGAGATTCGTTGTCCAGGAAAAGGAATGTCACAAGGTCAATGGATCAGTTAGTGTGGGGCAGGAACAAATCACAATGGTGGGACATCATCAGTTAAGGCAGGAATTGGCTATTTACACTTCTTTGGTGGATCTTCAGTTGCTTCAGGCCATCTGGATGGATAGTGAGGCCTCCAGGGGATGTGACGGCTTAGCTTGGGCTCAGAGGCCTGACAGAGGGCATGCGGTCCATCTGCCCATACGATTCCTGATTTCACCCCTTCACCCATCCCTTATCTTTCCAATGGTCAGTTTTCCTTTGAACATCTTCCTTAGAAGATGACCTCACCTTCGGAGGATGTCTATCACATTTCAGCCAGCTTTCACAAACAGAAACTTTATAAATTAGGCCGGGCACCGTGGCTCACGCCTGTAATCCCAGCACTTTGGGAGACCAAAGCGGGCGGGTCACTTGAGGTCAGGAGTTAGAGACCAGCCTGGCCAACATGGTGAAACCCCATCCCTACTAAAAATACAAAAAGAAAAAAAATTAGCTGGGTGTGGTGGCACATGCCTGTAGTCCCAGCTACTGGGGAGGCTGAGGCACGAGAATCACCTGAACTCAGGAGGCGCTGAAAGGACACAAAGATAGATGTGTACCCGCCCCCCACCCGCTACAC
>NW_020255085.1:0-7443 GCF_003255815.1 Theropithecus gelada
TTTCTATATAGACACAGTAACAGGCTGATCTCTTTCTTTTCCCCACATTTCCCCCTTTTCTTTTCAACAAAACCACCATTGTCATCATGACACCGAGATTACATACTTCACAAAGTAATAGAATATCACAAAGCAAGTGGAGGTAGGATGAGATCACAGGATGGCGTTAAAATTAAAATTTTAAATGAAATTTCGGGCACGCGTTGTCATTGATAACATCTTATCAGGAAGCAGGGTTTGAGAGCAGACAACCTGTCTGACCAAAATTTATTAGGTGGGAATTTCCTCGTCCTAATAAGCCTGGGAGCGCTACAGGAGGCCGGGGCTTATTTCATCCCTTCGGCTTCAACCGTAAAAGGCGGCACGCCTCCAAGGGGGTCGTTTATAGGCCTACCCTCAGAGTGCATTCTCTTTCTCAGGGATGTTCCTTGCTGAGAAAAAGAATTCAGCGATATTTCTCCTATTTGCATAAGAAAAGAGAAGAAATATGGCTCTGTTCCGTCCGGCTCACCGGCGGCCAGTTCAAGGTTGCCTCCCTTGTTCCCTGAACATTGCTGTTATCTTATTCTTACTTCAAGATGCCCAGATTTCATATTGTTCAAACACACATGCTCCACAAACAATTTGTGCAGTTTAAGGCATTTATCACAGGGTCCTGAGGTGACATATATCCTCCTCAGTTTACAAAGAAGATGATAGAATTAAGAGATTAAAGTAAAGACAGACATAAGAAATTACAAAAGTATTAATTTTGGAGAGCTAATAAATGTCCATGAAATCTTCACATTTTATGTTTTTCTGCCGTGGCTTCAGCCAGTCCCTGCATTCAAGGTCCCTGACTTCCCGCAACGTTCTCCCTCCCTTTTCCTCTATATAAATGTGCCATGGCGATGAAGGCTTGTTCATTCTCTCAATTTTGACGCAGGATTCTTCGACTGGTCCGGCACACTAAAAACAAGCCGATTAAACAGAGACACATAATTCCAAAATTTACTGCAGTAGAGTTTCCAATAGACTTAACCCAAGTCGTGGGGTTTAATCCATAAAGATTTTTTGCCACTTGATCTAATGCCTCAGCTCCAGGCACAATATTTAAGTGACTTTGAGAGGCTTCAAAAATTTGTTCTTTTAATTTAGAAATGTCTAAAGTGAGATTATCTTCTCTTCCCTGTAGGTGGCGTCCAACCATGTCCCAATGATGTTTAGACTCATTATAAACTTGGGGTGTAATACAAAAATCTGACGTATTCCAGTCACACTGTAACTGGAAACGATGTTCCAAGCTCATGAGTCTATCTCCCATCCAAATGACAGTTTGTCTAAGATCATTAATTTGATTTGCCAATTTTTGATCGATACCAGATTGTGAATTCCACAACCTTGTGGAATTCTTTTGCCAATTGTCAACAAAGCTTACTGTCTGAACAGAAGAGTGCAATGCAACTCCTGCCACAGTGGCTGTAGCTGTGACTGCAATTAATCCCATAATCACTGCAATTAAAGTAAAAATGAATCTTTTGGATCTATTTAAAACGCCTTTTAATACTTCAGTCAAAATATGGATGGATGGTGAGGCCTCCCATGGTCGGTCCATGGACACAGGGATCCACACGCCTTCTCTTGCTCTCACCAGCAGAATACGGTGCTGCCAATCAAAAGTTGAATCAATGCAAGTAAACAATCTGCAATTTTCACAAGTTATAGTTTGGGAGTCTGATTTAATAACTATATTTCCTATGACTAACATATAAGGGGGCTTTACACAACTTTGTAAAGGAACTGTTAGACTGGAATTTAGGTTGATAGAGTAAAATGGCTTATAATCTCTTGTTTCTATAGTTTGATTTCCAGACCAAATTCTAAGGCGGTATGAAGCCACAGTAAGTCTCCATAATTCTGGATGTTCAGGACCAAAAACAGGACTTATCATTTTTGGTCTTGGAGTAGAGATTCCCTTTTCTCCCCATATCCAAGGGTAGAAAGACTGTAATTTTTTGTGCTTCTGTTTGTCTAAATTTTCCGTTAAGTCACTATCAACAGTTGGACTCACTAGTGCACTGGGACAGAATTGAGTTTGTCCTATGCAATTGTGGTAGAATTGACCTCTAGGTGCCCAATCTATAACAGTTCCAAATGTATTGTTTTGTAATATCACTGCACTATCGGCCACACATTCTTCCCAAATTAAATCTTTTGATTCTCTGGAAATCTCCTTGGGGCAAGGTTTCCCTTTTGGCCTAAATTTTAATGATCTTTGATAAGAAAAGTCTTGTAAATAGTTTACCTGTGGTTTGAGTGACATTCCGCTTACCATGTGATAACTGAATCTACTGGTGGGACTGACAGTAGGTACTTCTACCAACCAATTTTGAATAGCAGGCATTAAACATCCTGGTGCTCTCCCTAGGCAAATAGGAGGATAACGATACCCAATGGAAATATTTATCATCATTCCTTCCTCCTCTGGTTTGGCAGGGCACCGATCATCTGTGGGACCAGGTACCCACACACTATTATTAACATATACTTCAATAGGATTGTCCATCCATGTAACTGCCCGAATTAAGGGCGGGAAAGGCACATAGGCCCAGTAGGTATAATTAGCTGCTGCTGCTCCTGCAGGCACGGGGAGACTTACCACCGTTGATACAATCATTAAAGCTGTAAGCAGCATTTTTTCTGGGGTTTGTGTCACCTTTGTGCTAGCTAGGCTTTTTCCAGCTAACGGTGTCAGCTTCTTTAACTGTGCCCAGGTCGGCAGCTCCGCCTTCTTGGTGCGTGGTGACTTCATCTGTTCTGGTATCACCTCTTGGTTCATCATGTGAGTCAATGGTGCTCGATTGCGGTGTTTCTGTCTCCGTGGAGGTGCTTTTCTTTGCATCTCCGATGGGTTCATTGTAGAACTTCAAATGTCTAGTGGGTATCCAAACAGGAAGCTGATTTTCTCCTGGTGAAACACAAGCAAAACCTCTTCCCCAGGTTATCACCTTCCCTATTTCCCATGTCTTATTTTTGTTGTCTTTCCACCAAATCAGTTTTCCTTCATGTAGGCTGTTCTTTTTACCAGTAAGATGTTGTTCTGCAGAAGTAGTAGTCTGATTTCTATAAATGTTTAAAAAATTTAAAGTATAGAGTGCTAGATTAAGCTGCATCTGAGGAGTGGTACACTCCTTACTGTCTCCCCCTTTTTTTTGTTTAACTAACTGAGTTGAAGGACTTGACCTACGAAAGTTTGACAAATAGTTGGACTATTAAGCATTCCCTGAGGTAGTACTTTCCACTGAAACCTGGTGGCTGGTTCTTTATTATTTATGGCTGGTATAGTAAAGGCAAATTTTTCACAATCTTGCTCTGCCAGAGGAATGGTAAAAAAACAATCCTTAAGATCAATTATAATTAAAGGCCAGTCTTTTGGGATCATGGCCGGAGAGGGCAACCCGGGTTGAAGAGGCCCCATGGGTTGAATTACAGCATTTACGGCTCTTAAGTCCATTAACATACGCCATTTGCCTGATTTTTTCTGAATTACAAATACAGGAGAATTCCAGGGTGAGAATGAAGGCTCAATATGTCCTTTTTTTAATTGTTCCTTTGTTAATGAATGTAAAGCCTCCAGTTTTTGCTTTGGTAGCGGCCACTGATTTACCCATACCGGTTTTTCTGTTTTCCAAGTTAATGGAATGGGTTTAGGAGGCTCTACAGCGGCCGCCCCTAAAAAGGATACCCTATTCCTTTTCTTTCTTGATTTTTCTTAGTCTCAATTGGGACTTTAATGCCATTTTCATTTTTTCCTAACCCCTTTCCTGGTATATATCCCATCTTAGTCATGATTTTTTGACTCGTGGGGCTGTATAATGGAGCGGGCATAATGATTTCCGCACCCCATTGCTGTAATAAATCTCGACCCCATAGATTAACAGGAATTGAAGTAATCATTGGCTGAACAGTACTTTCTTGATTATCTGGTCCTAAACAATGTAAAATCATTGTACTTTCGTACACTTCTGAAGCTGTGCCTACGCCGACAAGTCTTGTAGCAGCCTTTTGTTTAGGCCAATTTTTTGGCCACTGATTTAAAGCAATGACAGAGATATCAGCTCCAGTGTCTACCAACCCTTCAAACTGTTTTCCTTGAATAATGGCCTTACACACAGGTCTGCTCTCAGAGACCAGATTTGCCCAATATGCAGCCTTTCCTGTCTGATCAGTGCTTCCGAACCCTCCTGTTCTTTTTATCTCACTGTTTCCAACTTTAATAAAAGGTAGGAGTAATAATTGAGCAATCCTGTCTCCTGGACTGGCACTCCAAGGAATTGAGGAACTAATAACCAATTGAATTTCACCTTTATAGTCTGAATCAACCACACCAGTATGAATTTGAACTCCTTTTAGATTTAAACTTGATCTTCCTAAGATTAGTCCTACAGTCCCCTCAGGCAATGGGCCATATACCCCTGTGGGGATTTTTCGTGGAGGCTCCCCTGGAAGCAGAGAGACTGCTTGTATGGTGCATAAATCTACTGCTGCACTGCCGCTTGTGGCGGGGGATAATTGCTGTATTGTGATAACTGGCTTATTCCCTGAGACACTTGTGGCAGTGGGGGTTGTTGTTCCTGAAAACCCTGAGGAACAAAGGGCTGAATTTGGAATGCCCCAGTTTGTTGCGGGGCCTGAGGCTGGCCCCTCCTCTCGTTTCCCGACAGTGGTTGCCCATTTTTATCAAATTTAGAACGACATTGATCACCCCAATGTTTTCCCTTTTTACATCTTGGACATAGGCCAGGTGGCTCTTTATCTGTTCTTGTAGTAGCTTGAGTAGTTACATTTTGTTTATTTGAGACTAGGCAATTCTTTTTTAGATGACCAATTTGACCACAATTATAACATCTTCCCCCAAATGTTCTAACTTGTCCTCCTAAAGCAACTCCTGTGATTGCTTGAGCCATAAGCATAGCTTTATGCATAGCTCCTCCAATTCCATCGCAGGCTTTAACGTACTCTGAGATTACATCTGATCCTGCGGGAACCCTTCCTTTTAATGGCTTAATGGCTGATTGACAATCAGGATTGGCGTTTTCATATGCCATCAACTCCACTATGACCTTACGGGCATTCTCATCAGTAATTGACTTTTGAGCAACATCTTGAAGTCTTGCTACAAAATCAGGGTAGGGCTCTTTAGATCCTTGTCTTATTGTATTAAAGGAGGGGCAGGCGGTTCCTGGGTCTTGGATTTTCTCCCAGGCCCTAAGGCAGATAGCCCTAATTTGCTCAATGGCTTCATTTGGCATTATTACTTGTTGGTCAACAGTGCTCCAATTTTGACCTATTCCTAATAGTTGATCTGCATCTATGTCAATTGGAGGATTGGCAGTCCTATTTTTTCGGACCTGTACTTGTGCCCCATCAATCCACCAAGTCTTAAATTGTAAAAATTGAGAGGGTGAGAGTGAGGATTTTGCCAGAATCTCCCAATCGTAAGGAATGAGTCTATGTCCATGAGCAATGGAATCTAATAATGTTCTCATGTAAGGAGAGTTGGGTCCATACTGTTTTACTCCCTCTTTCATTTCTTTTAGCATTTTTATAGAAAAAGACTTATATCTGGCTTCAGCTACGGGAAGCTCTCCCTCTAGGGCCCCTTCTCCAGGTGGTCTTGCTTCTAATATTACTGGGAATTGCCACGCCTCAATATCTCCTTGTTTTCTTGCCTCATCAATAATTTTATGTAACGCACTACCCTGTTTACTAGGCGGTGCTGTAGGATTAAGTCTCATGGTGGGCGGTTGAGGATATTGTGCCCTGCCCTGTGGCACTGGAAATGTTCCTGGCTGTCCATACGGATTTTCTGGTGGCTGCTGATACTGTAGTTCAGCTGGCGGCCAGTATTGATAGGCTACTGGCGGCTGGGTCTTATTTTCTACCGGCTGATATTGTGGACACTGTATTTGGATTGGCATTGCCATGACAGAGACTCTATCTTTTTCTATTTGATCTTCTTTTGGCGTTTGTACTTGTTTAACCTGCATTTGAGGTTGTAAAGTTACAGGCATCTGAGCTGCTGGAAGAGCAGTTGGCCATCGTGGTTTAGACTCTGATGGCTTTACTAATTCTGGATTCTTTTCTTCTAATTTTAACGTTTCAGGATACACTACCTCCTGTAATTGATTATTGTCAACATTTTGCGTTGACCGAGCCATAGCCGGCTCTGATACACATTCACAGTGTGAACTTTCCTTTCCTTTCCGGGATTCTATCCCTGCCTCTTTTTCACAATCTACTGCACAGCTTTTAGGGACATCAGAAATTGGAACGCTATCTTCTTCTGTTTGTAACGGTTCTAAAGCTACTTTAATAATGACCCAATCATTCCATACTGTGAGAGGAATGATTTTACCTTCCCTACTTGCTTGTTTTAATTCTTTGCCAATTTTTTCCCAATCTTTTAGATCTAAAGTTCCCTGTTCCGGAAACCATGGACAAAACTGCTCTATTGTTTGAAATAACGTAATTAGATTTTTGGTAGAGACTTTAACTCCCCCTCTTTTTAAGAGAATTTTAATAAAGCTGCGATAAGAGGCATATTTACTCTTAGTTTGCCCCATTGTTACCCTAGGTTCTTCCGAGCGCACAAGCTTACCGCAAGGCTGACTGTAGACGTACTCGGGAATCTCTCGTTGACTTGTCCTCAATGACCACGCTCCAGCGTACCTTCACCTTAGAGAAAAGCTTCCACGTTGGGCACCAGATGAAGGGGTGGCCTGCCCCTCCACACCTGTGGGTGTTTCTCGTAAGGTGGAACGAGAGACTTGAGAAAAGAAATAAGACACAGAGACAAAGTATAGAGAAAGAAAAGCGGGGGCCCAGGGGACCGGCGCTCAGCTTACAGAGGACCCACGCCGGCACTGGTCTCTGAGTTCCCTTAGTATTTATTGATAATTATCTTTACCATCTTAAAGACAGGGGAGTGGCAGGACAATAGGATCATTTTTAGGGAGGAAATTAGCAGTAAGACATAAGAACAAAAACCTCTGTGATATGAATAAGTTCAAAGGAAAATCCTGTGCCTTGAGATAAACTTTTTAGCAACATTGTTTCATCCTATCACATGGGGATAAACCTTGGACAATACCTAGCTTTCCTAGGCAGAGGTGCCTGCGACCTTTGGCCGTGTACGTGTCTCTGGGTAGTTGAGCTTAAGAGAATGGTGATAACTTTTAACCAGCAAGCTACCTTCAGGCATTTGTTTAACAAAGACACATCCTGCACAGCCCAAAATCCATTAAACCTTGAGTCACCGGAACACATGTCTCTTGCAAGGACAAGGTTGGGGGTAGGGTCACAGATTAACAGCATCTCAAATACAGAACAAAATGGAATCTCTTATGTCTACTTCTTTCTATATAGACACAGTAACAGGCTGATCTCTTTCTTTTCCCCACA
>NW_020255086.1:0-1178 GCF_003255815.1 Theropithecus gelada
TCTGAGGATATTTTCTTTTTCACCATAGCCCTCTATGGGCTTCCAGATATCCTTTCCCAATTCCACAAGAACTGTCTTAGCGAAACGCTTCTTGAAGCGAATGCTGTAAGTCTGTCAGATGATTTCAGAGAACCCGAAGAAGTTTCTCAGAAAGCTTCTTTCTCTTTGTTATCGGAGGATATTTCCTTTGGCCCTATACTCTTCATAGTGATTCGAAATACCTGTTTCAGATTCCACAGAAATAAGGCTAGCAATGAGATCCACGAAATACAGATGTAACTCTGTGAGATGAATTAACGGAACACTAAGCAGTTTCTCAGGAAGCTCCTTTCCAGGTTTCATCGGAGGATATTTCCTTTTTCACCATAGCCCTCTATGGGTTTCCAAATATAACTTTACCAATTACACAATAGCTGTCTTAGCGAAGGGCTTCTTGAGGGAAAAGCTGTAAATCTGTGAGATGATTTCACAGAACCCGAAGAAGTTTCTCAGAAAGCTTCTTTCTCTTTGTTATCGGAGGATATTTCCTTTGGCCCTATAGTCTTCATAGGAATTCGAAATATCTGTTCTCAGATTCCACAGAAATAAGGCTAGCAAAGAGATCTACGAAATACAGATGTAACTCTGTGAGATGACTTCACAGAACACTAATAAGTTTCTCAGAAAGCTTCTTTCCAGATTTCATCGGAGGATATTTCCTTTTTCACCATAGCCCTCTATGGACTTCCAAATATCACTTTGCCAATTCCACAAGAACTGTCTTAGCGAAAGGCTTCTCTAGGGGAAAGCTGTACCTCTGTGAGATGATTTCACAGAACCCAAAGAAGTTTCTCAGAATTCTTCTTTCTCTTCGTTATCGGAGGATATTCTCTTTGGCCCTACAGTCTTCAAAGGGATCCGAAATATCTGTTCTCAGATTCCAGAGAAATACGGCTAGCAAAGAGATCCACGAAATACAGATGTAACTCTCTGAGATGAATTAACAGAACACAAAGCAGTTTCTCAGAAAGCTTCTTTCCTGATTTCATCTGAGGATATTCCCTTTTTCACCATAGCCCTCTATTGGCTTCCAGATATCACTTTGCCAATTCCACAAGAATTCTCTTAGCGAAAGGCTTCTTGAGGGGAAAGCTGTAACTCTGTGAGATGATTTCACAGAACACAAAGAAGTTTCTCAC
>NW_020255087.1:0-1178 GCF_003255815.1 Theropithecus gelada
AGATGAATTAACAGAACACTAAGCAGTTTCTCAGAAAGCTTCTTTCCAGATTTCATCGGAGGATATTTCCTTTTTCACCATAGCCCTCTATTGGCTTCTAAATATCAATTTGTCAATTCAGCAAGAACTGTCACAGCGAAAGGCTTCTTGAGGTGCAAGCTGTAACTCTGTGAGATGATTTCACAGAACGCGAAGAAGTTTCTCAGAAAGCTTCTTTCTCTTTGTTATCGCAGGATATTTCCTTTGACCCTATAGTCTTCATAGGCATTGGAAATACGTGTTCACAGATTCCACAGAAATAAGGCTAGCAAAGAGATCCACGAAATACAGATGTAACTCTGTGAGGTGAATTAACAGAACACTAAGCAGTTTCTCAGAAAACTTGTTTCCAGGTTTCATCGGAGTATATTTCCTTTTTCACCATACCCCTCTAAGGGCTTCCAAATATCACTTTGCCAATTCGACAAAAACTGCCTTAGCGAAAGGCTTCTTGAAGGGAAAGCTGTAACTCTCTGAGATGATTTCAGGGAACACAAAGAGGTTTCTCAGAAAGGTTCTTTCTCTTTGTTATCGGAGGATATTTCCTTTAGCCCTATACTCTTCATAGGGATTCGAAATATCTGTTCTCAGATTCCACAGAAATAAGGCTAGCAAAGAGATCCACGAAATACAGATGTAACTCCGTGAGATGAATTAACAGAACACTAAGCAGTTTCTCAGAAAGCTTCTTTCCAGATTTCATCTGAGGATATTTCGTTTTTCTCCATAGCCCTCTAAGGGCTGCCAGATATCACTTTGCGAATTCCTCAAGAAATCTCTTAGCAAAAGGCTTCTTGAGGGGAAAGCTGTAACTCTATGAGATGATTTCAGAGAACACAAAGAAGTTTCTCAGAAAGTTTCTTTCTCTTTGTTATCGGAGGATATTTCCTTTGGCCCTATAGTCTTCAAAGGTATCCGAAATATCTGTTCTCAGATTCCACAGAAATAAGGATAGCAAAGAGATCCACGAAATACAGATGTAACTCTGTGAGATGCAGTAACAGAACACAAAGCAGTTTCTCAGAAATCTTGTTTCCAGATTTCATCAGAGGATATTACCTTTTTCACCATAACCCTCTATGGGCTTCCAAGTATCACTGTGCAAATTCCACAAGAACTGTCTTAGCGAAAGGCTTCTT
>NW_020255088.1:0-1178 GCF_003255815.1 Theropithecus gelada
ACTCCACCTGGGGTGAGACCAGCATGTGTGGAGAAAGAGCCCTGGTGACCTGTCCTGAATTCGGCTACATCGAACTGCCAGTTGAAGTGAAGCCTAGGCTGCAGGGAAATAAGAAGAGAGGGAGCCTCGGGGAAGGCTCTTGAGCTGTGTCCTGGCTCTGAAGTCACCGGCTGTATGAGGCTGTGGGCATTGCATGTGGCACACAGCACAGAGGACAGTGAGTGATGCACACTTGAATAAAGAGGGAGATTCACCTCTGGGGCTCTGCATGGCAGGAAAGGGGCAGTGAAAAAAGTGTGTATTTATAGAGTGTAAGACTACCAGTACACTTTATATATATCTAATATAAGACTTATCGTTAACTATTTCTACGTGTGCAATTCAGTGTTGTGTAACCATCGCAATATCCATTTCCAGAACTTTTTCCTTTTACCATATTAAACCTCTGTACCCTATAAACAGTAACTCTCAGTTCTTCTCCCCCTATCCGTTAGCACATACCATTCTACTTTCTGTCTCTATGTAACTGGCTATTCTATCTTTTATAAATGGAATTATAGAATAATTATCCTTTCGTGTCTGCCTAATTTCAGTTAGCATAATGTCTTCAAGGTTCATCCACTTTGCATGATATATTGGAATTTTATTCCTTGTTAAGGTTGAATAACATTTCGATGTAGAGATATACCTCATTTGCCTACCCACTTATCTTTTAATGGACTTTTCCATTGTTTCCAAATTTTGGCTATTGTGAGTAATGCTTCTCTGAACATCAGTGTGCAAATATTTGTTCAAATTTCCTTCCATTCTACAGGCAGTATGTCCAGAAGTGGAATTGCTGGGTCGAATGGTAATTTATTGTTTAATTTTTTGAGAAACAGCCACACCACTTTTTACAGTGGCTGTATCATTTCCCATTCCCATCAGCAATGCACTAGAGCTCCTATAATTCCATCTATTTGAAAACACTTGTTTTGTCTTGCTGTCATTGTTGTTTATCAAAGCCATCCTAAAGTGTGTGAGGTGGTGTCACATTGTGGTTTTGATTTGCATATCTCTACATATTCATGACGTTGAGGAACTCTGCATGGGCTTATTGGATATTTGCATATCTTCCTTGGAGAAAACTCCATTTTAATCCTTTGTTCATTTTTTAATTGGGTTTTTGGATGTTTGCT
>NW_020255089.1:0-1178 GCF_003255815.1 Theropithecus gelada
CATTTGATCCTCAATCGCTGATACTCTTTCTTCCAGTTGATTGAGTCTGTTACTGAAGCTTGTGCATTTGTCACTCATTTCTCGTGTCATGGTTTTCATCTCTGTTCGTTTATGGCCTTCTCTGCATTAATTATTCTGGTTATCTATTCTTCCACTCTTTTTTCAAGCTTTTTGGTTTCTTTGCACTCGGCACGTAATTCCTCCTTTACCTCTGAGAAGTTTGATGGACTGAAGCCTACTTCCCTCATCTCGTCAAAGTCATTCTCTGTCCAGCTTTGATCCGTTGCTGGCGATGAGCTGCATTCCTTTGGAGGGGGAGATGTGCTCTTATTTTTTGAATTTCCAGCTTTTCTGCCCTGCTTTTTCCCCATCTTTGTGGTTTTATCTGCCTCTGGTCTTTGATGATGGTGACGTACTGATGGGGTTTTGGTGTGGGTGTCCTTCCTGTTTGTTAGTTTTCCTTCTAACAGTCAGGACCCTCAGCTGTAGGTCTTTTGGAGATTGCTTGAGGTCCACTCCAGACCCTGTTTGCCTGGGTGTCAGCAGCAGAGGCTGCAGAAGATAGAATACTGCTGAACAGCGAGTGTACCTGTCTGATTCTTGCTTTGGAAGCTTCCTCTCAGGGGTGTACTCCACCGTGTGAGGTGTGGGGTGTCGGTCTGCCCCTAGTGGAGGATGTCTCCCAGTTAGGCTACTCAGGGGTCAGGGACCCACTTGAGCAGGCAGTCTGTCTGTTCTCAGATCTCAACCTCCGTGTTGGGAGATCCATCGCTCTCTTCAAAGCTGTCAGAGTCGCTTGCGTCTGCAGAGGTTTCTGCTGCTTTTGTTGTTGTTGTTGTTGTTGTTGTTGTTTAGCTGTGCCGTGTCCCCAGAGGTGGAGTCTACAGAGACTGGCAGGCCTCCTTGAGCTGCTGTGAGCTCCACCCAGTTCGATCTTCCCAGGGCTTTGTTTACCCACTTAAGCGTCAGCAATGGTGGGCGCCCCTCCTCCAGCCTGGCTGCTGCCTTTCGGTTAGATCGCAGACTGCTGTGCTAGCAATGAGGAAGGCTCCGTGGGACCCTCCCGGCCAGGTGTGGGATATAATCTCCTGGTGTGCCCATTTGCTTAAAGTGCAGTATTGGGGTGAGAGCTACCCGATTTTCCAGGTGTTGTGTGTCTCAGTTCCCCTGGCTAGGAA
>NW_020255090.1:0-1179 GCF_003255815.1 Theropithecus gelada
AGCTTTCTGAGAAACTGCTCTGTGATGTGTGACTTCCACTAAGAGAGTTACATCTGTATTTCGTGGATCTCTTTGCTAGCCTTATTTCTGTGGAATCTGAGAACAGATATTTCGGATCCCTTTGAAGACTATAGGGCTAAAGGACATATCCTCCAATAACAAAGAGACATAAGTTTCCTGAGAAACTTCCTTGCGTTCTGTGAAATCATCTCAGAGAGTTACAGCTTTCCCCTCAAGAAGCCTTTCGCAAGACAGTTCTTGTGGAATTGGCAAAGTGATAACTGGAAGCCCATAGAGGGCAATGGCGAAAAAGGAAATATCCTCAGATGAAACCTGGAAAGAAGCTTTCTGAGAAACTGCTTACTCTTCTGTTAATTCTTCTCAGAGAGTAACGTCTGTATTTCGTGGATCTCTTTGCTGGCCTTTATCTGTGGAATCTGAGAACAGATATTTCGGATCCCTTTGAAGACTATAGGGTCAAAGGACATATCCTCCGATAACAAAGAGAAAGAAGCTTTCTGAGAAACTTCTTTGTGTTCTGTGAAATCATCTCACAGAGTTACAGCTTTCCCCTCAAGAAGCTTTNTTCGATGATCTCTTTGCTAGCCTTATTTCTGTGGAATCCGAGAACAGATATTTCGGATCCCTTTGAAGACCATAGGGCCAAAGGAAATATCCGCCTATAAAAAAGAGAAAGAAGCTTTCTGAGAAACTTCTTTGTGTTCTGTGAAATCATCTAACAGAGTTACAGCTTTCCCTTCAAGAAGACTTTCGCTAAGACAGTTCTTGTGGAATTGGCAAAGTGATATTTGGAAGCCCATAGAGGGCTATGGTGATAAAGGAAATATCGTCAGATGAAATCTGGAAAGAAGTTTTCTGAGAAACTGCTCTGTTATGTGTGACTTTCACTCAGATAGTTACATCTGTATTTCGTGGATCTCTTTGCTAGCCTTATTTCTGTGGAATCTGAGAACAGATATTTCGGATCCCTTTGTATTCTTTAGGGCCAAATGAAGTATCCTCCGATAACAAAGAGAAAGAAGCTTTCTGAGGCCGGGCACGGTGGCTCAAGCCTGTAATCCCAGTACTTTGGGAGGCCGAGAAGGGCGGATAACGAGGTCAGGAGATCAATACCATGCTGGCTAACACAGTGAAACCCCGTCTCTACTAAAAAATACA
>NW_020255091.1:0-474 GCF_003255815.1 Theropithecus gelada
TTGTGGTATTGGAAAGTGATATATGGAAGCCCATAGAGGGCTATGGTGAACAAGGAAATATCCTCACATGAAATCTGGAAAGAAGCTTTCTGAGAAAGTGCTTAGTGTTCTGTTAATTCATCTCACAACGTTACATCTCTGTTTCGTAGATCTCCTTACTAGCCTTATTTCTGTGGACTCTGAGAACAGATATTTCGGATCCTTTTGAAAACTATAGGGCCAAAGGAAATATCCTCCGATAGCAAAGAGATACATGCTTTCTGAAAAACTTCTTTGTGTTCTCTCAAATCATCTCACAAGGTTACAGCTTTCCCCTGAAGAAGCCTTTCGGTAAGACAGTTCTTGTGGAATTGGCAAAGTGATATTTGGAAGCCCATAGCGGGCTATGGTGAGAAAGGAAATATCCTCAGATGAAATCTGGAAAGAAGTTTTCTGAGAAACTGCTTAGTGTTCTGTTAATTCATCTCACAGAGT
>NW_020255091.1:530-1178 GCF_003255815.1 Theropithecus gelada
GTTACATCTGTATTTCGTGGATCTCTTTGCTAGCCTAATTTCTGTGGAATCTGAACAGATATTTCGGATCCCTTTGAAGACTATAGGGCCAAAGGAAGTATCCTCCGATAACAAGAGAAAGAAGCTTTGTGATAGACTTCTTTGTGTTCTGTCAAATCATGTCACAGAGTTACAGCTCTCCCCTCAAGAAGCCTTTTGCTAAGACAGTTCTTGTGGTATTGGAAAGTGATATATGGAAGCCCATAGAGGGCTATGGTGAACAAGGAAATATCCTCACATGAAATCTGGAAAGAAGCTTTCTGAGAAAGTGCTTAGTGTTCTGTTAATTCATCTCACAACGTTACATCTCTGTTTCGTAGATCTCCTTACTAGCCTTATTTCTGTGGACTCTGAGAACAGATATTTCGGATCCTTTTGAAAACTATAGGGCCAAAGGAAATATCCTCCGATAGCAAAGAGATACATGCTTTCTGAAAAACTTCTTTGTGTTCTCTCAAATCATCTCACAAGGTTACAGCTTTCCCCTGAAGAAGCCTTTCGGTAAGACAGTTCTTGTGGAATTGGCAAAGTGATATTTGGAAGCCCATAGCGGGCTATGGTGAGAAAGGAAATATCCTCAGATGAAATCTGGAAAGAAGTTTTCTGAGA
>NW_020255092.1:0-1178 GCF_003255815.1 Theropithecus gelada
GGGTTTCCTATGCCCTGTGTTCTCCTACATTTGAGTAGGGGCGTGTTGACCACACACAAGATGCTCTAACACCACCGAGTGCACCCTCACAGAGCTGAGACGAACCTGGACCGTGGACAGGCCGAGTGGCCCAAGGATCTGGCTCCCTGGAGGAAGTTACACAGAGAGCCTTCTCTAAGAACATGGCCAATGCCTCCCAGACAGCCTGCTCCACTGCCTCTGTTCCAGTTCTGTCCAAGTGTGGGATTTCCTTAAGCAGGAACTGGGCAGCCCCAGCAGTGCCCTCTACCCAAGAAAATGACGCTGTCCTGACCTGGTCATCAAGCAGACAGACCTGTCATCCATCACCTTTACTGGTTCCATTAACATATATATTAATAAGTCTGCTGATACACAATTCACCAACTTAATGCATGCCATTCATTGGTTTTTTGGTATTACATTCAGAATTGTGCAGCACTATCAAAATCAATTTTAGAACATTTTCTTTTTTTTTCCTTTTCCTTTTTTTTTTTTTTTGAGATGGAGTCTCACTGTGTAGCCAGGCTGGACTGCAGTGGCATGATGTCAGCTCACTGCAACTTCCACCTCCCAGGTTCAAGCGATTATCCAACCTCAGCCTCCTGAGTAGCTGGGACTACAGATGTGCACCACAGCTCCTAATTTTTGAAATTTTAGTAGAGGCAGGGTTTCACTATATTGGCCAGGCTGCTCTCAAACTCCTGACCTCAAGGGATCCACCCGCCCAGGCCTCCCAAAGTGCCAGGATTACAGACGTGAGCCACTATGTACAGTCCCATTTTATAATATTTTCATCACTCCAAATGAAAACTCCATTTCCCCCACAGCATCTTTGGCCCTTGACAATCACTCAACTTTCTACCTGAAGTAGGCTAAATAACGGTACTTAGAGAGATCAGGTCCTATTTCTTGAAACCTGTAAATGTTACCTCATTTGGGAAAAGGGTCTTTGCAGGTGTGGTGAAGTTAAAGATCTTGAGACAGTGTGTTATAGAGGTGGACCCTAAGTGCAATTGCCACATAAGAGGGAGGCAGAAATTCACACACACACAGGAGATGATGATGTGAAGATGGAATATAGAAAGAATCTACTCAGTGATGCTGGCCTTGAAAGACTGGAGTGATACAGCCACAAGGCAAGGAGTACCAGCAGTGAC
>NW_020255093.1:0-1178 GCF_003255815.1 Theropithecus gelada
TAGGGCAGGCCAACATTCAAATCCAGGAAATACAGAGAACGCCACAAAGATACTCCTCGAGAAGAGCAACTCCAAGACACATAATTGCCAGATTCACCAAAGTTGAAATGAAGGAAAAAATCTTAAGGGCAGCCAGAGAGAAAGGTCGGGTTACCCACAAAGGGAAGCCCATCAGACTCACAGCAGATCTCTCGGCAGAAACTCTACAAGCCAGAAGAGAGTGGGGGCCAATATTCAACATTCTTAAAGAAAAGAATTTTCAACCCAGAATTTCATATCCAGCCAAACTAAGTTTCATAAGTGAAGGAGAAATAAAATCCTTTACAGATAAGCAAATGCTTAGAGATTTTGTCACCACTAGGCCTGCCTTACAAGAGACCCTGAAGGAAGCACTCAACATGGAAAGGAACAACCGGTACCAGCCATTGCAAAAACATGCCAAAATGTAAAGACCATCGAGGCTAGGAAGAAACTGCATCAACTAACGAGCAAAATAACCAGTTAATATCATAATGGCAGGATCAAGTTCACACATAACAATATTAACCTTAAATGTAAATGGACTAAATGCTCCAATTAAAAGACACAGACTGGCAAACTGGATAAAGAGTCAAGACCCATCAGTCTGCTGTATTCAGGAGACCCATCTCACACGCAGAGACATACATAGGCTCAAAATAAAGGGATGGAGGAAGATTTACCAAGCAAATGGAGAACAAAAAAAAGCGGGGGTTGCAATCCTAGTCTCTGATAAAACAGACTTTAAACCATCAAAGATCAAAAGAGACAAAGAAGGCCATTACATAATGGTAAAGGGATCAATTCATCAGGAAGAGCTAACTATCCTAAATATATATGCACCCAATACAGGAGCACCCAGATTCATAAAGCAAGTCCTTAGAGACTTACAAAGAGACTTAGACTCCCATACAATAATAATGGGAGACTTCAACACTCCACTGTCAACATTAGACAGATCAACAAGACAGAAAGTTAACAAGGATATCCAGGAATTGAACTCATCTCTGCAGCAAGCAGACCTAATAGACATCTATAGAACTCTCCACCCCAAATCAACAGAATATACATTCTTCTCAGCACCACATCGTACTTATTCCAAAATTGACCACGTAATTGGAAGTAAAGCACTCCTCAGCAAATGTACAAGAACAGAAATT
>NW_020255094.1:0-1178 GCF_003255815.1 Theropithecus gelada
CACCTCTGCTCAGCAAGAAATATAGTTAAAATTCAATGTAGATCAACAAGTTTGGCACTACTCAGACAGAGTGGGTTTGATCTAGATTATATGAGTGTATATCTGTTTTCTTTCCAATCTCAGATACCACTGGAGAAATTGTGTCGACAGAGTCTCCAGCCACCTTGGCTTTGTCTCCGGGGAAAGAGCCACCCTCTCCTGCAGGGCCAGTCAGAGCGTTAGCAGGTACTTATCCTGGTACCAGCAGAAACCTGGGCAGGCTCCCAGGCTCCTCATCTATGGTGCATCCAACAGGGCCACTGGTATCCCAGACAGGTTCAGTGGCAGCGGGTCTGGAACAGACTTCACTCTCACCATCAGCAGCCTGAAGCCTGAAGATGTTGCAGTTTATTTCTGTCAGCAGGGTAATAACTGGCCTCACACAGTGATTCGACCTGAAACAAAAACCTCAACAAATCATCATTGTTTACTGATTATACCAGCTGCTTCCTTTACTGACAGCTAGTGTGGTGGCCACTCAGTTTTAGCATCTCTGCCCTATTTGGACATTTTGTGGTTCTAAAAAAGAAATCCTTGAACAATTTCCACTTTGATTCTTGGACTCTCTTCAACTGAGGCACCAGAATCCCGGGTTTCCAGAAATAAAGTCTCACTGTATGAGTCCTTAAATAGCCCCAGTGGTTCTTCACTTTCCCAGTAGAAAGTGCATGCTACACCGCTGCATTCGAATTCTACAACATTCTAAGTAGTAGAAAATTCTATTTATTTATTTATGCAAATAGTTGACTCAGGAAAAGCTGTTTATGCGAAGATACTACCATGGCTGAATAAATTCCATTCTTTTTCTTTCTTCAGGCTATCAACATTTCAGTGGCAATTGGTTTTTGTGAAAACTTTGGCCATTTAAAAGTCATCTAAATTATTTCTTCAATTTTCTTTAAGATTCAGTAGTTTGTAAAAGGATTAAAGTCTTTAAAAATAAAGTACATGCTAGAAAAGGAAGAAATAGACTATTCCTAATGACGTCTGCAAATGACCAAGTAGAAGGAGGGATAGAAGCAGTTGTTTACATTATTCTTCTCCAAGGCTTCCTTCCAAAAAAGATTTCATTGATCATATACATTTATTACTACCTATAAGACATGTTGACATTATGTAACATCTGCTATGAAGCACTG
>NW_020255095.1:0-1178 GCF_003255815.1 Theropithecus gelada
CAAAACCTCTCTCTTTTTGTAGGAATTGCTCCATCTTTATTCCCTGAGATATAGAGGAGCTATTCTCTTTGTCCCCACATCTTAACATGACAATTTTTTTAACAATGACAGCAGTTAATCAATATCTTTACCCTGTTTCTTCTCAATATATTTGACTATAATTATCCAGTCATTAAATTTCTTCCACAAATATTTATTGAATGTTATCTGTTAGCAAAGTACTGTAATATTCTTCAAGGTTATGAAGATGGACAAGATATGGCTGTTATTCTTTAAGAAGGAACACTATTATGAGAGTTATATTAAAAATATAATAATAATAATATTTACTGTACCCAGAAGTAAGTGAAATGAGCAGTAAGGAGAGTATCTCAGAGGATGAATATTCCACCTATCCTGGAATGTAAATATTTCTGAAAGAGTTGATGTCTGTGTTGGCTTCTTCACATGATGAAGAAAAGTCCTGTACACATATAGAAAAGAGTTCAGGAGGAGATATTTTAGGCAACAACAGAAGCATATAAATAACTCAGAAGTGAAAAGGCGCAAGCAAGAAGTAGAGAACTTTCACGCATATAAATGGTGTTGGGGTCTAGAGAGTAGATCAAAAAGTGTTGGGAGACGAGTCTAGAAGAAAGGCAGAGAAGGGAGCAAGACTGCCGTGAGACCTCTGATGTATCTGGAGTATGTGAAATACTAGAAGGGAAATTGCTGGGTCAAATGTGACTAATATAAAAATTCTTGATATATTTCAGATTGGTTTCATGAATATATTTCATAAAGATTTCAGCCAATCTCCTGATGTTTCTCCTATTCCTTCCCATCTCTCTCTTTTACAGCCTACTTTCTCCTGCCTGTCCTTAAAATACCAGCTGTCTGAGTCAATTCAGGCTGCTATAACAAAATACCATAAACTAGGTCTCTTAAAACAACAGAAATTTATTTCTCACAGTTCTAGAGGGTGGGAATTCCAAGATTTAGGTGCTGGAAGATTCACTGTCTGGTGAGGACTGCTGTCATATTCATAGATGGCATCTTCTCACTGTGTCCTTATGTGATGGAAGAGGCAACACAGCTCTCTGCAGCCTCCTTTATAGGGGCACTAATCTCATTCACCAAGGCTCCACCCTTATAACTTAATCACCTCCCAAAGGCCCCACCTCACAATACCCTCACAC
>NW_020255096.1:0-7443 GCF_003255815.1 Theropithecus gelada
TTTCTATATAGACACAGTAACAGGCTGATCTCTTTCTTTTCCCCACATTTCCCCCTTTTCTTTTCAACAAAACCACCATTGTCATCATGACACCGAGATTACATACTTCACAAAGTAATAGAATATCACAAAGCAAGTGGAGGTAGGATGAGATCACAGGATGGCGTTAAAATTAAAATTTTAAATGAAATTTCGGGCACGCGTTGTCATTGATAACATCTTATCAGGAAGCAGGGTTTGAGAGCAGACAACCTGTCTGACCAAAATTTATTAGGTGGGAATTTCCTCGTCCTAATAAGCCTGGGAGCGCTACAGGAGGCCGGGGCTTATTTCATCCCTTCGGCTTCAACCGTAAAAGGCGGCACGCCTCCAAGGGGGTCGTTTATAGGCCTACCCTCAGAGTGCATTCTCTTTCTCAGGGATGTTCCTTGCTGAGAAAAAGAATTCAGCGATATTTCTCCTATTTGCATAAGAAAAGAGAAGAAATATGGCTCTGTTCCGTCCGGCTCACCGGCGGCCAGTTCAAGGTTGCCTCCCTTGTTCCCTGAACATTGCTGTTATCTTATTCTTACTTCAAGATGCCCAGATTTCATATTGTTCAAACACACATGCTCCACAAACAATTTGTGCAGTTTAAGGCATTTATCACAGGGTCCTGAGGTGACATATATCCTCCTCAGTTTACAAAGAAGATGATAGAATTAAGAGATTAAAGTAAAGACAGACATAAGAAATTACAAAAGTATTAATTTTGGAGAGCTAATAAATGTCCATGAAATCTTCACATTTTATGTTTTTCTGCCGTGGCTTCAGCCAGTCCCTGCATTCAAGGTCCCTGACTTCCCGCAACGTTCTCCCTCCCTTTTCCTCTATATAAATGTGCCATGGCGATGAAGGCTTGTTCATTCTCTCAATTTTGACGCAGGATTCTTCGACTGGTCCGGCACACTAAAAACAAGCCGATTAAACAGAGACACATAATTCCAAAATTTACTGCAGTAGAGTTTCCAATAGACTTAACCCAAGTCGTGGGGTTTAATCCATAAAGATTTTTTGCCACTTGATCTAATGCCTCAGCTCCAGGCACAATATTTAAGTGACTTTGAGAGGCTTCAAAAATTTGTTCTTTTAATTTAGAAATGTCTAAAGTGAGATTATCTTCTCTTCCCTGTAGGTGGCGTCCAACCATGTCCCAATGATGTTTAGACTCATTATAAACTTGGGGTGTAATACAAAAATCTGACGTATTCCAGTCACACTGTAACTGGAAACGATGTTCCAAGCTCATGAGTCTATCTCCCATCCAAATGACAGTTTGTCTAAGATCATTAATTTGATTTGCCAATTTTTGATCGATACCAGATTGTGAATTCCACAACCTTGTGGAATTCTTTTGCCAATTGTCAACAAAGCTTACTGTCTGAACAGAAGAGTGCAATGCAACTCCTGCCACAGTGGCTGTAGCTGTGACTGCAATTAATCCCATAATCACTGCAATTAAAGTAAAAATGAATCTTTTGGATCTATTTAAAACGCCTTTTAATACTTCAGTCAAAATATGGATGGATGGTGAGGCCTCCCATGGTCGGTCCATGGACACAGGGATCCACACGCCTTCTCTTGCTCTCACCAGCAGAATACGGTGCTGCCAATCAAAAGTTGAATCAATGCAAGTAAACAATCTGCAATTTTCACAAGTTATAGTTTGGGAGTCTGATTTAATAACTATATTTCCTATGACTAACATATAAGGGGGCTTTACACAACTTTGTAAAGGAACTGTTAGACTGGAATTTAGGTTGATAGAGTAAAATGGCTTATAATCTCTTGTTTCTATAGTTTGATTTCCAGACCAAATTCTAAGGCGGTATGAAGCCACAGTAAGTCTCCATAATTCTGGATGTTCAGGACCAAAAACAGGACTTATCATTTTTGGTCTTGGAGTAGAGATTCCCTTTTCTCCCCATATCCAAGGGTAGAAAGACTGTAATTTTTTGTGCTTCTGTTTGTCTAAATTTTCCGTTAAGTCACTATCAACAGTTGGACTCACTAGTGCACTGGGACAGAATTGAGTTTGTCCTATGCAATTGTGGTAGAATTGACCTCTAGGTGCCCAATCTATAACAGTTCCAAATGTATTGTTTTGTAATATCACTGCACTATCGGCCACACATTCTTCCCAAATTAAATCTTTTGATTCTCTGGAAATCTCCTTGGGGCAAGGTTTCCCTTTTGGCCTAAATTTTAATGATCTTTGATAAGAAAAGTCTTGTAAATAGTTTACCTGTGGTTTGAGTGACATTCCGCTTACCATGTGATAACTGAATCTACTGGTGGGACTGACAGTAGGTACTTCTACCAACCAATTTTGAATAGCAGGCATTAAACATCCTGGTGCTCTCCCTAGGCAAATAGGAGGATAACGATACCCAATGGAAATATTTATCATCATTCCTTCCTCCTCTGGTTTGGCAGGGCACCGATCATCTGTGGGACCAGGTACCCACACACTATTATTAACATATACTTCAATAGGATTGTCCATCCATGTAACTGCCCGAATTAAGGGCGGGAAAGGCACATAGGCCCAGTAGGTATAATTAGCTGCTGCTGCTCCTGCAGGCACGGGGAGACTTACCACCGTTGATACAATCATTAAAGCTGTAAGCAGCATTTTTTCTGGGGTTTGTGTCACCTTTGTGCTAGCTAGGCTTTTTCCAGCTAACGGTGTCAGCTTCTTTAACTGTGCCCAGGTCGGCAGCTCCGCCTTCTTGGTGCGTGGTGACTTCATCTGTTCTGGTATCACCTCTTGGTTCATCATGTGAGTCAATGGTGCTCGATTGCGGTGTTTCTGTCTCCGTGGAGGTGCTTTTCTTTGCATCTCCGATGGGTTCATTGTAGAACTTCAAATGTCTAGTGGGTATCCAAACAGGAAGCTGATTTTCTCCTGGTGAAACACAAGCAAAACCTCTTCCCCAGGTTATCACCTTCCCTATTTCCCATGTCTTATTTTTGTTGTCTTTCCACCAAATCAGTTTTCCTTCATGTAGGCTGTTCTTTTTACCAGTAAGATGTTGTTCTGCAGAAGTAGTAGTCTGATTTCTATAAATGTTTAAAAAATTTAAAGTATAGAGTGCTAGATTAAGCTGCATCTGAGGAGTGGTACACTCCTTACTGTCTCCCCCTTTTTTTTGTTTAACTAACTGAGTTGAAGGACTTGACCTACGAAAGTTTGACAAATAGTTGGACTATTAAGCATTCCCTGAGGTAGTACTTTCCACTGAAACCTGGTGGCTGGTTCTTTATTATTTATGGCTGGTATAGTAAAGGCAAATTTTTCACAATCTTGCTCTGCCAGAGGAATGGTAAAAAAACAATCCTTAAGATCAATTATAATTAAAGGCCAGTCTTTTGGGATCATGGCCGGAGAGGGCAACCCGGGTTGAAGAGGCCCCATGGGTTGAATTACAGCATTTACGGCTCTTAAGTCCATTAACATACGCCATTTGCCTGATTTTTTCTGAATTACAAATACAGGAGAATTCCAGGGTGAGAATGAAGGCTCAATATGTCCTTTTTTTAATTGTTCCTTTGTTAATGAATGTAAAGCCTCCAGTTTTTGCTTTGGTAGCGGCCACTGATTTACCCATACCGGTTTTTCTGTTTTCCAAGTTAATGGAATGGGTTTAGGAGGCTCTACAGCGGCCGCCCCTAAAAAGGATACCCTATTCCTTTTCTTTCTTGATTTTTCTTAGTCTCAATTGGGACTTTAATGCCATTTTCATTTTTTCCTAACCCCTTTCCTGGTATATATCCCATCTTAGTCATGATTTTTTGACTCGTGGGGCTGTATAATGGAGCGGGCATAATGATTTCCGCACCCCATTGCTGTAATAAATCTCGACCCCATAGATTAACAGGAATTGAAGTAATCATTGGCTGAACAGTACTTTCTTGATTATCTGGTCCTAAACAATGTAAAATCATTGTACTTTCGTACACTTCTGAAGCTGTGCCTACGCCGACAAGTCTTGTAGCAGCCTTTTGTTTAGGCCAATTTTTTGGCCACTGATTTAAAGCAATGACAGAGATATCAGCTCCAGTGTCTACCAACCCTTCAAACTGTTTTCCTTGAATAATGGCCTTACACACAGGTCTGCTCTCAGAGACCAGATTTGCCCAATATGCAGCCTTTCCTGTCTGATCAGTGCTTCCGAACCCTCCTGTTCTTTTTATCTCACTGTTTCCAACTTTAATAAAAGGTAGGAGTAATAATTGAGCAATCCTGTCTCCTGGACTGGCACTCCAAGGAATTGAGGAACTAATAACCAATTGAATTTCACCTTTATAGTCTGAATCAACCACACCAGTATGAATTTGAACTCCTTTTAGATTTAAACTTGATCTTCCTAAGATTAGTCCTACAGTCCCCTCAGGCAATGGGCCATATACCCCTGTGGGGATTTTTCGTGGAGGCTCCCCTGGAAGCAGAGAGACTGCTTGTATGGTGCATAAATCTACTGCTGCACTGCCGCTTGTGGCGGGGGATAATTGCTGTATTGTGATAACTGGCTTATTCCCTGAGACACTTGTGGCAGTGGGGGTTGTTGTTCCTGAAAACCCTGAGGAACAAAGGGCTGAATTTGGAATGCCCCAGTTTGTTGCGGGGCCTGAGGCTGGCCCCTCCTCTCGTTTCCCGACAGTGGTTGCCCATTTTTATCAAATTTAGAACGACATTGATCACCCCAATGTTTTCCCTTTTTACATCTTGGACATAGGCCAGGTGGCTCTTTATCTGTTCTTGTAGTAGCTTGAGTAGTTACATTTTGTTTATTTGAGACTAGGCAATTCTTTTTTAGATGACCAATTTGACCACAATTATAACATCTTCCCCCAAATGTTCTAACTTGTCCTCCTAAAGCAACTCCTGTGATTGCTTGAGCCATAAGCATAGCTTTATGCATAGCTCCTCCAATTCCATCGCAGGCTTTAACGTACTCTGAGATTACATCTGATCCTGCGGGAACCCTTCCTTTTAATGGCTTAATGGCTGATTGACAATCAGGATTGGCGTTTTCATATGCCATCAACTCCACTATGACCTTACGGGCATTCTCATCAGTAATTGACTTTTGAGCAACATCTTGAAGTCTTGCTACAAAATCAGGGTAGGGCTCTTTAGATCCTTGTCTTATTGTATTAAAGGAGGGGCAGGCGGTTCCTGGGTCTTGGATTTTCTCCCAGGCCCTAAGGCAGATAGCCCTAATTTGCTCAATGGCTTCATTTGGCATTATTACTTGTTGGTCAACAGTGCTCCAATTTTGACCTATTCCTAATAGTTGATCTGCATCTATGTCAATTGGAGGATTGGCAGTCCTATTTTTTCGGACCTGTACTTGTGCCCCATCAATCCACCAAGTCTTAAATTGTAAAAATTGAGAGGGTGAGAGTGAGGATTTTGCCAGAATCTCCCAATCGTAAGGAATGAGTCTATGTCCATGAGCAATGGAATCTAATAATGTTCTCATGTAAGGAGAGTTGGGTCCATACTGTTTTACTCCCTCTTTCATTTCTTTTAGCATTTTTATAGAAAAAGACTTATATCTGGCTTCAGCTACGGGAAGCTCTCCCTCTAGGGCCCCTTCTCCAGGTGGTCTTGCTTCTAATATTACTGGGAATTGCCACGCCTCAATATCTCCTTGTTTTCTTGCCTCATCAATAATTTTATGTAACGCACTACCCTGTTTACTAGGCGGTGCTGTAGGATTAAGTCTCATGGTGGGCGGTTGAGGATATTGTGCCCTGCCCTGTGGCACTGGAAATGTTCCTGGCTGTCCATACGGATTTTCTGGTGGCTGCTGATACTGTAGTTCAGCTGGCGGCCAGTATTGATAGGCTACTGGCGGCTGGGTCTTATTTTCTACCGGCTGATATTGTGGACACTGTATTTGGATTGGCATTGCCATGACAGAGACTCTATCTTTTTCTATTTGATCTTCTTTTGGCGTTTGTACTTGTTTAACCTGCATTTGAGGTTGTAAAGTTACAGGCATCTGAGCTGCTGGAAGAGCAGTTGGCCATCGTGGTTTAGACTCTGATGGCTTTACTAATTCTGGATTCTTTTCTTCTAATTTTAACGTTTCAGGATACACTACCTCCTGTAATTGATTATTGTCAACATTTTGCGTTGACCGAGCCATAGCCGGCTCTGATACACATTCACAGTGTGAACTTTCCTTTCCTTTCCGGGATTCTATCCCTGCCTCTTTTTCACAATCTACTGCACAGCTTTTAGGGACATCAGAAATTGGAACGCTATCTTCTTCTGTTTGTAACGGTTCTAAAGCTACTTTAATAATGACCCAATCATTCCATACTGTGAGAGGAATGATTTTACCTTCCCTACTTGCTTGTTTTAATTCTTTGCCAATTTTTTCCCAATCTTTTAGATCTAAAGTTCCCTGTTCCGGAAACCATGGACAAAACTGCTCTATTGTTTGAAATAACGTAATTAGATTTTTGGTAGAGACTTTAACTCCCCCTCTTTTTAAGAGAATTTTAATAAAGCTGCGATAAGAGGCATATTTACTCTTAGTTTGCCCCATTGTTACCCTAGGTTCTTCCGAGCGCACAAGCTTACCGCAAGGCTGACTGTAGACGTACTCGGGAATCTCTCGTTGACTTGTCCTCAATGACCACGCTCCAGCGTACCTTCACCTTAGAGAAAAGCTTCCACGTTGGGCACCAGATGAAGGGGTGGCCTGCCCCTCCACACCTGTGGGTGTTTCTCGTAAGGTGGAACGAGAGACTTGAGAAAAGAAATAAGACACAGAGACAAAGTATAGAGAAAGAAAAGCGGGGGCCCAGGGGACCGGCGCTCAGCTTACAGAGGACCCACGCCGGCACTGGTCTCTGAGTTCCCTTAGTATTTATTGATAATTATCTTTACCATCTTAAAGACAGGGGAGTGGCAGGACAATAGGATCATTTTTAGGGAGGAAATTAGCAGTAAGACATAAGAACAAAAACCTCTGTGATATGAATAAGTTCAAAGGAAAATCCTGTGCCTTGAGATAAACTTTTTAGCAACATTGTTTCATCCTATCACATGGGGATAAACCTTGGACAATACCTAGCTTTCCTAGGCAGAGGTGCCTGCGACCTTTGGCCGTGTACGTGTCTCTGGGTAGTTGAGCTTAAGAGAATGGTGATAACTTTTAACCAGCAAGCTACCTTCAGGCATTTGTTTAACAAAGACACATCCTGCACAGCCCAAAATCCATTAAACCTTGAGTCACCGCAACACATGTCTCTTGCAAGGACAAGGTTGGGGGTAGGGTCACAGATTAACAGCATCTCAAATACAGAACAAAATGGAATCTCTTATGTCTACTTCTTTCTATATAGACACAGTAACAGGCTGATCTCTTTCTTTTCCCCACA
>NW_020255097.1:0-1177 GCF_003255815.1 Theropithecus gelada
CTTTGCCAATTCCACAAGAACTGTCTTAGCGAAAGGCTTCTTGAGGGGAAAGCTGTAACTCTGTGACATGATTTCACAGAACAGAAAGAAGTTTCTCAGAAAGCTTCCTTCTCTTTGTTATCGGAGGATGTTTCCTTTGGCCCTAGAGTCTTCAAAGGGATCCGAAATATCTGTTCTCAGATTCCACAGAAATAAGGCTAGCAAAGAGATCCACGAAAAACAGATGTAACTCTGTGAGATGAATTAACAGAACACTCAGCAGTTTCTCAGAAAGCTTCTTTCCAGATTTCATCTGAGGATATTTCCTTGTTCACCATAGCCTTCTATGGGCGTCCAAATATCACTATGCCAATTCCACAAGAACTGTCTTAGCGAAAGGCTTCTTGAGGGGAAAGCTGTAACTCTGTGAGATGATTTCCTAGAAGACAAAGAAGTTTCTCAGAAATCTTCTTTCTCTTTATTATCGGAGGATATTTCCTTTGGCCGTCTAGACTTCAAAGGGATCGAAATATCGGTTCTCAGATTCCACAGAAATAAGGCTAGCAAAGAGATCCACGAAATACAGATGTAACTCTGTGAGACGAATTAAGAGAACACCCACCAGTTTCTCAGAAATCTTCTTTCCAGATTTCATCTGAGGATATTTCCTTTTTCACCATAGCCCTCTATGGGCTTCCAAATACCACATTGCCAATTCCAAAGGAACTGTCTTAGCGAATGGCTTCTTGAGTGTAAAGCTGTAACTCTGTTAAATGATTTCACAGAACACAAAGAAGTTTCTCAGAAAGCTTCCTTCTCTTTTTTATCAGAGGATATTTCCTTTGGCCCTATAGTCTTCAAAGGGATCCGAAATATCTGTTCTCGGATTCCACAGAAATAAGGCTATCAAAGAGAACCACGAAATACAGATGTAACTCTGTGAGATGAATTAACCGAACACTCAGCAGTTTCTCAGAAAACTTCTTTCCAGATTTCATTTGAGGATATTTCCTTTTTCACCATAGCCGTCTATGGGCTTCCAAATATCACTATGCCAATTCCACAAGCACTGTCTTAGCGAAAGGCTTCTTGAGGGGAAATCTGTAATTCTGTGAGATGATTTCACAGAAGACAAAAAAGTTTCTCAGAAGGCTTCTTTCTCTTTGTGATCGGAGGATATTTCCTTTGGCCCTATAGT
>NW_020255098.1:0-1177 GCF_003255815.1 Theropithecus gelada
AGATTTCATCTGAGGAAATTTCCTTTTTCACCATAGCCCTCTATGGGGTTCCAAATATCACTTTGCCAATTACACAAGAACTGTCTTAGCGAAAGGCTTCTTGAGGAGAAAGATGTAACTCTGTGAGATGATTTCACAGAACACAAAGATATTTCTTAGAAAGCTTCTTTCTCTTTGTTATCGGAGGATATTTCCTTTGGCCCTATACTATTCAAGGGTTCCGAAATATCTGTTCTCAGATTCCACAGAAATAAGGCTAGAAAAGAGATCCACGAAATACAGATGTACCTATGTGAGATGAATTAACAGAACACTAAGCAGTTTCTCAGAAAGCTTCTTTCCAGATTTCATCTGAGGATATTTCCTTTTTTACCACACCCCTCTAAGGGCTTCCAAGTATCACTCTGCCAATTCCTCAAGAACTCTCTTAGCGGAAGGCTTCTTGAATGGAACGCTGCAACTCTGTGAGATGACTTCACACAACACAAAGAAGTTTCTCAGAAAGCTTCTTTCTCATTGTTATCAGAGGATATTTCCTTTGGCCCTATAGTCTTCAAAGGAATCCGAAATATCTGTTCTCAGATTCCACAGAAATAAGGCTAGCAAAGAGATCCAAGAAACACAGATATAACTCTGTGAGATGAATTAACAGAACACTAAGCAGTTTCTCAGAAAGCTTCTTTCCAGATTTCATCTGAGGATATTTCCTTTTTCACCATAGCCCTCTATGGGCTTCCAAATATCTCTTTGCAAATTCCACAAGAACTGTCTTAGGGAAAGGCTTCCTGAGGGGAAAGTTTTAACTCTGTGAGATGATTTCACAGAACACAAAGAAGTTTCCCAGAAAGCTTCTTTCTCTTTGTTATCGGAGGATATTTCCTTTGGCCCTGTAGTCTTCAAATGGATCCGAAATATCTGTTCTCAGATACCACAGAAATAAGGCTAGCAAAGAGATCCACGAAATACAAATGTAACTCTGTGAGATGAATTAACAGAACACTAAGCAGTTTCTCAGAAAGCTTCTTTCCAGATTTCATCTGAGGAAGGTTCCTTTTTCATCATAGCCCTCTATGGGCTTCCAAATATCACTTTGCCAATTCCAGAAGAACTGTCTTAGCGAAAGGCTTCTTGGGGGAAAGCTGTAACTCTGTGAGATGATTTCACAGAACACAAAGAA
>NW_020255099.1:0-1177 GCF_003255815.1 Theropithecus gelada
CTTCATAAAACTTTTCATAAATTGGTAAAAAAGGTTTGCTTTCTTTACATATATATATATTTTCTAAAACAAAACTGAAGACTGTATTTTCAGAAGCATGGTTGTTAAATTGAAATAATTTTATAAATAAATTGCTGGAGAAATGCCATAGTGAAATATTGAGACCTGTTAACCTAGAACACAGTTTGTCTCCATTCAACTAAGTCTCCTCTCAGGTTTTGCAGTATTTATTTTTTTGTTTGTTGTTTTTATCTACGACTTTAATTATTTAAACTATGTAGACATTCAGTTTTATAACTATTTTATTAGTTACAATGTAATATTTTCTTTAGTATTTTTATTTTGTTACAATAACAATAAGCAAGGCATGCTACATTATAAAATAAATATATATTATAAGCATGTATGTTTGTATGAACAAAAGATACACACACAAATATAAATCACAACTTCCTTTTATCCCCTGCTCATGCTCTACCTGAAGTAACTTAAAAAAAAAGTCCTAGTGCATCTTCTGCCTCAAATTTTCCTTGCTGATATAAGCATAGATATACACATATGTAATATTTTAATTTTGATTAAGATATTATATTTACACTCGACATATAATTAATTATATTGCCCACTTGGTTATTGTGAGAAAAAAACAGTAGTTTCTTCTACTACTGATTATAATTACTAAATAAAGGGATTTTTTTCTTTTTTGATAAAACCACAAGGGATTTTTTAAAGGTAGAAATGAACATAAAATGATATTGCATACATTTTAATGATCCTCAAGGCCACGTGAATTGAGAAATAAATGATGGTTATATTGTTAAATTTACTAACATTGGAGATATTCTCTTAATCCTGATATAAACCATGGTAGTTTAATCACTTCTTTGATTTTAATTTCAAAATTTAGTATGAATTATTCTTGATTAATTCATTTAAATTATGCATTTTATTCTGAGTGTATTGTTGGTCACATAGCATTAATACTTTTACTGGAATCATTATTTTAGGGATAAATGTAGATTCAAATGCAGTTGTATAAAATAATGCAGTGATATCCTTGGTACTCTTTACCCAATTTCTTGCCATGGTAACATCTTTCAAAACTTTAGTACAAACTAAAACTCTCGTAAATATTACAACCAGTATATTGTGGTATTGATATTGATACAATCCACAA
>NW_020255100.1:0-1177 GCF_003255815.1 Theropithecus gelada
GCTCTGTCCCCCAGGCTGGAGTGCAGTGGCTGGATCTCAGCTCACTGCAAGCTCCGCCTCCCGGGTTTACGCCATTCTCCTGCCTCAGCCTCCCAAGTAGCTGGGACTACAGGCGCCCACCACCTCGCCCAGCTGGTTTTTTGTATTTTTTTAGTAGAGACGGGGTTTCACCATGTTAGCCAGGATGGTCTTGATCTCCTGACCTCGTGATCCACCCGTCTCGGCCTCCCAAAGTGCTGAGATTACAGGCTTGAGCCACCGCGCCCGGCCCTTTTTTTTTTTTTAAACTTGTTTTTGTTTATTTTAGAGATAGGGTCTTGCTCTGTCACTTAGACTGGAGTTCAGTGGCATGATCATAGATCACGGCAGCCCCAAACTCCTGGGCTCAAGCAATCCTCCCACCTCAGCCGCCTGAGCCGCTGGGGCTACAGGTGTGTACCAACTTTCCTGGCTGATATTTTAATAAACTTTTTGTGGGCCGAACACTGTGGGTCATGTCTGTAATCCCAGCACTTTGGGAGGCTGAGGCAGGCGGATTGCTTGAGCCCAGGAGTTGGAGACCAGTCTGGGCAACATGGCGAAACCCCATGTCTACAAAAACAAAAAACAAAAAACAAAAACACTAGGGCCGGGTGCAGTGGCTCACTCCTGTAATCCCAGCACTTTGGAAAGCCGAGGCAGACGGATCACCTGCAGTCAAGAGGTCGAGACCAGCCTGGCCAACATGGTGAACCCTGTCTCTACTAAAAATCCAAAAATTAGCTGGGCGTGGTGGCGGGCGCCTGTAATCCCAGTTACTTGGGAGGCTGAAGCAGGAGAATCGCTTGAACCCGGGAGGTGGAGGTTGCAGTGAGCTGAGATTGCCCCATTGCACTCCAGCCTGGGCAACAGGGCGAGATTCTGTCTCAAAAAAAAAAAAAGGCCGGGCGCGGTGGCTCAAGCCTGTAATCCCAGCACTTTGGGAGGCCGAGACGGGCGGATCACGAGGTCAGGAGATCGAGACCATCCTGGCTAACACGGTGAAACCCCGTCTCTACTAAAAAATACAAAAAACTAGCCGGGCGAGGTGGTGGGCGCCTGTAGTCCCAGCTACTCGGGAGGCTGAGGCCGGAGAATGGCGTAAACCTGGGAGGCGGAGCTTGCAGTGAGCTGAGATCCGGCCACTGCACTCCAGCCT
>NW_020255101.1:0-1178 GCF_003255815.1 Theropithecus gelada
TTGTGGAATTGGCAAAGTCATATTTGGAAGCCCATAGAGCGCTATGGAGAAAAAGGAAATATCCTCAGATGAAATATGGAAAGAAGCTTTCTGAGAAACTGCTTAGTGTTCTGTTAATTCAACTCACAGAGTTACATCTGTATTTCGTGGATCTCTTTACTAGCCTTATTTCTCTGGAATCTGAGAACAGATACTGCGGATCCTTTGAAGACTATAGGGCAAAAGGAAATATCCTCCGATAACAAAGAGAAAGAAGCTTTCTGAGAATCTTCTTCGTGTTCTCTGAAATCATCTCACAGAGTTACAGCTTTCTCCTCAAGAAGCCTTTCGCTAGGACAGTTCTTGTGGAATCGGCAAAGTGATATTTGCAAGCCCATAGAGGGCTATGGTGAAAAAGGAAATATCCTCAGATGAAATCTGGAAAGAAGCTTTCTGAGAAACTGCTTAGTGTTCTGTTAATTCATCTCANATATCCTCCGATAACAAAGAGAAAGAAGATTTCTGAAAATCTTCTTTGTGTTCTGTGAAATCATGTCACAGAGTTACAGATTTCCCCTCAAGAAGCCTTTCACTAAGACAGTTCTTGTGGAAATGGCAAAGTGATATTTGGAAGCCCATAGAAGTCTATGTTGAAAAAGGAAATATCCTCAGATGAAATCTGGAAAGAAGCTTTCTGAGAAACTGCTCTGTGATGTGTGACTTCCACTCACAGTGTTACATCTGTATTTCGTGGATCTCTTCGCTAGCCTTATGTCTGTGGAATCTGAGAACAGATATTTCAGATCCCTTTGAAGACTATAGGGCCAATGGAAATATCCTCCGATAACAAAGAGAAATAGGCTTTCTGAGAATTTTCTTTGTGTTTTGTGAAAGCATCTCACAGAGTTAGAGGTTTCCAACCAAGAAGCCTTTCGCTAAGACACTTTTTGTGGAATTGGAAAGTGAAAATTGGAAGCCCATAGAGGGCTATGGTGAAAAAGGAAATATCCTCACATGAAATCTGGAAAGAAGCTTTCAGAGAAACTGCTTAGTGTTCTGTTAATTCATCTCACAGAGTTACATCTGTATTTCGTGGATCTCTTTGCTAGCCTTCTTTCTGTGGAATCAGAGCAGATATTTCGGATCCTTTGAAGACTATAGGGCCAAAGGAAATATCCTCCGATAACAAAGAGAAAAAA
>NW_020255102.1:0-761 GCF_003255815.1 Theropithecus gelada
TTCTTGTGAAATTGGCAAAGTGATATTTCGAAGCCCATAGAGGGCTACGTTGAAAAAGGAAATATCCTCAGATGAAATCTGGAAAGAGGCCTTCTGAGAAACTGCTGAGTGTTCTGTTAATTCATCTCACAGAATTACATCTGTATTTCGTGGATCTCTTTGCTAGCCTTATTTCTGTGGAATCTGAGAACAGATATTTCGGATCCCTTTGAAGACTATAGGGCCAAAGCAAATACCCTCCGATAGCAAAGAGAAAAATGATTTCTGAGAAACTTCTTTGTGTTCTGTGAAATCACCTCAGAGAATTACAGCTTTCCCCTCAAGAAGCTTTTCGCTAAGACAGTTCTTGTGGAATTGGCAAAGTGATATTGGGAAGGCCATAGAGGGCTATGGTGAAAAAGGAAATATCGTCACAGGAAATCTGGAAAGAAGCTTTCTGAGAAACTCTGAGTGTTCTGTTAATTCATCTCACAGAGTTACATCTATATTTCGTGGATCTCTTTCCTAGCCTTATTTCTCTGGAATCTGAGAACAGATATTTCGGAACCTTTTGAAGACTATAGGGCCAAAAGAATTATCCTCCGATAACAAAGAGAAAGAACCTTTCTGAGGAACTTCTTCGTCTTCTGTGAAATCATCTCAGAGTTACAGCTTTCCCCTCAAGAAGCCTTTCGCTAAGACAGTTCTTGTGGAATTGCCAAAGTGATATTTGGAAGCCCATAGAGGGCTACGGTGAAAAAGGAAATATCCTCAGATGAAAT
>NW_020255102.1:846-1177 GCF_003255815.1 Theropithecus gelada
CTTTGCTAGCCTTATTTCTGTGGAATCTGAGAACAGATATTTGGGATCCCTTTGAAGACTGTAGGGCCAAAGGAAATATCCTCCGATAACAAAGAGAAAGAAGCTTTCTGAGAAACTTCTTTGTGTTCTGTGAAATCATCTCACAGAGTTACAGCTTTGCCCTCAAGAAGCCTTTCGTTAAGACAGTTCTTGTGGAAGTGGCAAAGTGGTATTTGGAAGCCCATAGAGTTCTACGGTGAAAAAGGAAATGTTGTCAGTTGAAATCTGGAAAGAAGCTTACTGAGAAACTGCTTAGTGTTCTGGTAATTCATCTCACAGAGTTAGATCTGTA
>NW_020255103.1:0-1178 GCF_003255815.1 Theropithecus gelada
AAGAGAAAGAAGCTTTCTGAGAAACTTCTTTGTGTTCTGTGAAATCATCTCAGAGAGTTACAGCTTTCCCCTCAAGAAGCCTTTCGCTAAGACAGTTTCTGTGGAATTGGCAAAGTGATATTTGGAAGCCCTTAGAGGGCTACGGTGAATAAGGAAATATCCTTAGAAGAAATCTGGAAAGAAGCTTTCTGAGAAACTGCTTAGTGTTCTGTTAATTCATCTCACAGAGTTACATCTGTATTTCGTGGATCTCTTTGCTAGCCTTATTTCTGTGTAGTCAGAGAACAGATATTTCGGATCCCTTTGAAGACTGTAGGGCCAAAGGAAATATCCTCCGATAACAAAGAGAAAGAAGCTTTCTGAGAAACATCTTTGTGTNAAATCATCTCACAGAGATTCAGCTTTCCCTGCAAGAAGCCTTTCGCTAAGACATTTCTTGTGGAATTGGCAAAGTGATATTTGGAAGCCGATAGAGGGCTATGGTGAAAAAGGAAATATCCGCAGATGAAATCTGCAAAGAAGCTTTCTGAGAAACTGCTCTGTGTTCTGTTAGTTCGTCTCACAGAGATACATCTGTATTTCGTGGTTCTCTTTGCTAGCCTTATTTCTGTTGAAACTGAGAACAGATATTTCGGATCCCTTTGAAGAGTATAGGGCCAAAGGAAATATCCTCCGATATCAAAAAGAAAGAAGTTCTCTGAGAAACTTCTTTGTGTTCTGTGAAATCATCTCACAGAGTTACAGCTTTCCCATGAAGAAGCCTTTCGCTAAGAGAGTTCTTGTGGAATTGGCAAAGAGATATTTGGAAGCCCATAGAGGGCTATGGTGAATAAGGAAATATCCTCAGATGAAATGTGGAAAGAAGCTTTCTGGGAAACTGCTCTTTGATGTGTGAATTCCACTCAGAGACTTACATCTGTATTTCGTGAATCTCTTTGCTAGCCTTATTTCTGTGGAATCTGAGAACAGATATTTCGGATCGCTTTGAAGAGTATAGGGCCAAAGGAAATATCCTCCGATAACAAAGAGAAAGAAGCTTTCTTAGAAATATCTTTGTGTTCTGTGAAATCACCTCACAGAGTTACAGCTTTCCCCTGAAGAAGCCTTTCGCTAAGACAGTTCTTGTGGAAATGGCAAACTGATATTTGGAAGCCCATAGAGGGTATGGTGAAAAAGGA
>NW_020255104.1:0-1177 GCF_003255815.1 Theropithecus gelada
AGGTCGTGACCTGACCCCAGCAGGCGCCCTGAAGCTCCCCCTCCCCCAATGGAAATGGGCTCACGGAGGTCCTGAAGACGGGACTCCTGGGGTTTGATCCTGGGACGCCGCCCGCGGCCGCCTCTCGCACGCGGCCCGCTACTGGACCCCGGATGCAGCCGCTGCCAAGGCTGCAGCAGGAGAGCCCCTGGCGCCCAGCGACCACCGTCGTTTAAAGGGGACGCAGCCTGACCGCAGGCAGCGGAGCGCGGGGCGGCCCGGCCAATGCGCATGCGCGAGTGGAAAGCGGGTGCTCTTGCGTCACAGTGGTTCCCAGGGTTGTCAGACCAACCACGCCCTGAGGCCTGGCAAACAGGAACCCTCCGTGGCAGTGCTTGGGTGGCGGGGCTCCGAGGCTCCAGCCTGACCTCTCCACGGGGTCGAGGGGACCGTCTCCGGATGCCAGGAGTCGTGGCATAGGGCTGCCGAGGATGTGGAAAGCACAGGCGGAGTCCTGGGGAAGCAGCGCCGCATCCCAGCCTCAGACCCGCCCGGACGCTGTTCGGGTGAGTCTCCCCGGAAGTCGTGCCCCCCGGGATCTCGAGGACGGGTCGGCCTGCGGGCCGGTGGGCTGCTCTCTCTACCGAGGGTCGTTCTGCTCGAGAGCCGAAACCCGTAGCCTCAGCGCCTGCCTGGGGGTGTTTGTTTCTGCGCCACTGCTGTAGGACTGGCGGTGTGTGTATGTGTTTGTGTGTCTCTCATTTTTCGCTTCTCTGTCTCTCACACTCTGTGAGTTTCTTGCCCTCTCTCTGTCGGTTGGGGTGTGTGTGTGTGTGTGTGTGTTTGGAGAAATGTGCCCGATGCGCCAGAAAAAGGTGTCTTGCATGTCGGCCTGTCTTTGGTGAGCCTCCCTCTGCGTCTGTGCCTGGGTCATGTGTCCGCTTGTCAACCGTTTTCGCGGCGGTTCCACTTTGGGATTGCCAAGGCTTGGACCACGTGAGGAGATGCGTTGCTCCCGGAGCCGTTGAAATCTCATCCACATCCCGTGCGGCCTCTCTTCTGAGATCAAGACGAACACAGTCCAGCCATGGACAAAAGCCTCACGGGAGCTCATTGTCCTGCAGGAGAGGAGGAGGCCCACATCCCAGAAAAGGCTTGGATCTTTTCAGGGCTCTTCTCTGAGAAAAGAAGCCACACC
>NW_020255105.1:0-1177 GCF_003255815.1 Theropithecus gelada
TATTTATCTTGCATAACTAGAATGTTACACCTTTTAGCATCTCACCAAATTTCCCTCACCCCAGTCCCTGGCAAATGCCAATGAATATTGGATAATTATTTTTATCAATGAAAGCAACATTAATGGCTGATCTTGTCACTTCCTGGATTGACTTGATCCATTTCACAGACAGTGTTCTCATCTAGGTCTTGTATTTGACCTATATGCTCCCTCAGGTTTCTACTTCTAAATTCTTATTACCTATATCTAAGTAAATTTAAAAAAATAATTTGCCTGTCTGGGTGTGGTGGCACCTGTAATCTCAGCACTTTGGGAGGCCGAGGCGGGTGGGTCATGTGGTCAGGAGTTCAAGACCAGCCTGGCTAATACAGTGAAACCTCGTCTCTACTAAAAATACAAAAATTAGCTGGGCGTGGTGGCACATGCCTGTAGTCCCAGCTACTCAGGAAGCCGAGGCAGGAGAATAGCTTGAACTCAGGAGGCAGAGGTTGCAGTGAGCTGAGATTGTGCCACTGTACTCCAGCCTGGGTAACAGAGCAATACTCTATCTAAAAAAAAAAAAAAAATCCTGCCACTACATATATACCAAATTAAATTGTATTATAATGTGAAAGTTTGCTTTCAAATACGCTCTAATCTTCTTTAAACTGTCTGTGATTTTAGGAATTTAATAGTTGAATAACGCAAATAGTTAAGTCAGCTCCTATTTCTATGACTGTTTCTGGTTCTATTTATTGTAGAAAAAGAAAGAAAAAATAACTTTCCTTCACTGAATATCACGTCAAAAATTTGTGACCACAAAGGGCATTCAGTTTTGTTGCCATGGGAGCATCTGGCATCTGCTCTGCTTGGATAGTCCTGGGAATGGAAACTTCCAGCAGCGAAACGTGTTCCTTACAACTTTTTGGGCCTTGGAGGCTGTAATTTTAATGACAATCAGCTGTCATTTTTATGCACAGAGTTTCATTACAAGATAGTGAACTTATTTTTTTTGATAGTGAACTTTAAAGTACTAATAAGGTAGATTTATACGATGCCAAATCAGTAATTTAAAAACAATAAAAGAGTTTTTATCATTAAATTCCATTTTTATTGTAGTAAAAAAGAAATATGTAAATGCACTTGGTTATTTAGGTATATCCTGAGTGATTACTTATAAAGAAGAACTAAGTATTTA
>NW_020255106.1:0-1177 GCF_003255815.1 Theropithecus gelada
CTGTCAGCTATTCATATGGAAACACCTCCATGTTCTATTTTAATTATGGCATCTAAACATCACAGAATAAGATGCAGTTTTTGTAATAGATCTGACCTTAGAACATTATTTTTACTTTTTTTTTTTTTTTAATTTAAAGAGAGTGTTTCACTCTCACACCCAGGCTGAAGTGCAGTGGCGAGATCATAATTGACTGCAGCCTCAACCTTGTGAGCTCAAGCGATCCTCCTGCCTTTGCCTCCTGAGTAGCCGGAATCACAGGCACGTGCCCCCATGCCTAGCTAATTTTTTGTGTTTGTTTCTGTAGAGATGGAGTTTCACCCAGGCTGGTGAAATCCCAGGCTTTTCTCAAACTTCTGGGCCCAAGTGATCTGCCCACTTTCACTCCCAAAATGCTGGAATTATAAGTGAGAGTCACCACACCTGATTCTGCCTTTTCTTTTTTTAATTGGACTGCAGTCTACTCACGCATCTCTTTCCTCATCAGGTGATTTCTATTTTTCCTCAATGTCTCAACCATATGTCCATGCCAAAAACCAGATGGAATTGCTTTTGTTTAGAATTAGATTTTATTTTTTTTAAGAGAAGCCTTAGGAATGGTCTCCTAGCTGATTTTCAGGATTCTAATCTTCACTGTCTAAGCCATATGTTTCCATTTGCAGATATTGATTACAGTCACCTGTAGAGCATTTAAAGCCTACCAATGCCTGTACCATCCCTGAAGCGTTTCTGATTTGGCTAATGTGTGGTGTCGCCCAGAGATTGGTTGTTTAAAAGTGCTTTCAAGAAAAAGGGTCATTTTGCAGTGGAGGAACTTTAACCCAATAATCAAAGTTAACGTCTCCAGTAGTCAGAGATGACGACATCTTAGGGCATTCTAATATAATGGATGGAGAAGGTGCAGCATCATCCCTGTGGTATCCTTCTACAAACTGTATAACCTGAGTTTAATCGTGAGAAAATATTAGAAAAGTCCAAATGAGGGTCTGCTACCAAATAAGTAACCAATACTCTTCAAAATTGTGAAGCTCTTAAAGGTAAATCCTAACTTTCCCAGACTAAAGAAGACTGAGGGAACAGTACAATGAAGAGCAATATGTGATACTAGATTGGATCCTGGTCCAGAAAAAGGACATTAGTCAGAACATAGAGGGGATTTGGATAAGGTCTCTACAGG
>NW_020255107.1:0-7442 GCF_003255815.1 Theropithecus gelada
AAGCTACCAATGAGTTTCTTCACAGAATTGGAAAAAACTGCTTTAAAATTTATATGGATCCAAAAAAGAGCCCGCATTGCCGAGATGATCCTAAGTCAAAAGAACAAAGCTGGAGGTATCATGCTACCTGACTTCAAATTATACTACAAGGCTACAGTAACCAAAACAGCATGGTACTGGTACCAAAACAGAGATATAGACCAATGGAACAGAACAGAATCCTCAGAAATAATACCACACATCTACAGCCATCCGATCTTTGACAAACCTGAGAAAAACAAGAAATGGGGAAAGGATTCCCTCTTTAATAAATGGTGCTGGGAAAATTGGCTAGCCATAAGTAGAAAGCTGAAACTGGATCCTTTCCTTACTCCTTATACGAAAATTAGTTCAAGATGGATTAGACACTTAAATGTTAGACCTAATACCATAAAAACACTAGAAGAAAACCTAGGTAATACCATTCAGGACATAGGCATGGGGAAGGACTTCATGTCTAAAATACCAAATGCAATGGCAGCAAAAGCCAAAATTGACAAATGGGATCTCATTAAACTAAAGAGCTTCTGCACAGCAAAAGAAACTGCCATTAGAGTGAACAGGCAACCTACAGAATGGGAGAAAATTTTTGCAATCTACCCATCTGACAAAGGGCTAATATTCAGAACCTACAAAGAACTCAAACAAATTTACAAGAAAAACACAAACAACCCCATCAAAAAGTGGGCAAAGGATATGAACAGACATTTCTCAAAAGAAGACATTCATACAGCCAACAGACACATGAAAAAATGCTCAGCATCACTGGCCATCAGAGAAATGTAAATCAAAACCACAATGAGATACCATCTCACACCAGTTAGAATGGCGATCATTAAAAAGTCAAGAAACAACAAGTGCTGGAGAGGATGTGGAGAAATAGGAACACTTTTACACTGTTGGTGGGATTGTAAACTAGTTCAACCATTATGGAAAACAGTATGGCGATTCCTCAAGGATCTAGACCTAGAAGTACCATATGACCCAGCCATCCCATTACTGGGTATATACCCAAAGGATTATAAATCATGCTGCTATAAAGACATATGCACATGTATGTTCATTGTGGCACTATTCACAATAGCAAAGACTTGGAATCAACCCAAATGTCCATCAGTGACAGACTGGATTAAGAAAATGTGGCACATATACACCATGGAATACTATGCAGCCATAAAAAAGGATGAGTTTGTGTCCTTTGTAGGGACATGGATGCAGCTGGAAACCATCATTCTCAGCAAACTATCACCAGAACAAAAAACCAAACACCGCATGTTCTCACTCATAGGTGGGAACTGAACAATGAGATCACCTGGACTTGGGAAGGGGCACATCACACACCGGGGCCTATCATTGGGAGGGGGCAGGGGGTAGGGATTGCATTGGGAGTTATACCTGATGTAAATGACGAGTTGATGGGTGCAGCACACCAACATGGCACAAGTATACATATGTAACAAACCTGCACATTATGCACATGTACCCTAGAACTTCAAGTATAATAATAATAATAATAATAAAGAAATGAAACATAAATTAGACTCTCATGAAGCCCAAGGGAAAGGCAGATGAGAAAGAACAGTTTTTTAATCACAGTTAGGAACTATTTTCTAGATCTTTTCTCTTGTTATGAGGGTAATTCATATATGAATTCCACTACTACCAATGATACCTATTTAGTTATAGAAAATATAGATAGAAATGATCCTCATGAAAAGTTACACTGAATTCCAATCTGAGAGTTGGGAAAGTAAACATTTTCCAGGAAAAGTAAACCTATCACAACACTTCGGACTAGGTGCAAAATTCCTGATTATATAAGAATTAACTTGCATACATTAAAATCCTCTGTTCACTTTAAGAATGCCTCTCTCCAATTTATCTTCTACTAATACTAGATTTAAGAAGCCTATTATTACCCCGCCCTTGCTTTGTATGTCTTCTAATACCTAATTTCCAGATGTCAAAACAGTGAGCTGAATGCAATCTGGTCCAAGGGTTCAGGATTTTGGTAAAAAAACCATCATGATCCCACAATATAAGCACATGCCTGGCTGTCAACCTCTAAACCTCTTTATCTGTACTATTGAACTGAACCTTTAAAGGAAAGTGTGTATTACGTATTCAAAGAAATATTTCGTAGCTTTGGTCACACAGATGTGGATGTGGGAATGAAGCCAACACCTTTGTAAGGAAGAAAAAGAGTGGAAGCTTTCTATTCTTGCCATCTATGTGATGATATAAAAATAATAAATAACTTCATATGCATGTGTCTATATATGCAATTTTGTGTGGGAATATGGGTATAAGAGACATTGATAATAAATTCAAGTGTTAACATTATTTTATTTTTGCTGAAAGTTCATGATACTAACATTTATTGCAGAGTTGTATTTCTGTGTAAGGCTTTGTGGGACACAAGTTGAAAGCACTTAAGTACAGAATTTTTTGATCACTCACACACACATGCATATTTTTATTTTGTTCATTTATGGCTTCATATGCCTATTTAAAAAACTATTGAGTGCTTACTAATCTCTAACCCAGGCTAAAAACTTTGAAAAATGCACCAGTTAACATGGATCTTGGTATGTAAGAAGTGTATTTTTAAGTCAGTTTGATGATGAATATTATGGCATTGTAGAAATTCATCGAAAGTTTGTGATTATGCAAAAATATTAAAATAGGAATAATTAGATGACCTAATTTTGAAATAGTAAGACTGATGTCAATAATCACAATATTAAACCCAAATGAATGGTTCAAAGCTTATATTTATTTAGTTAGATTATAAAGTAATGGCTGCGCAACTTCTTCATTAATTAGAAAAATGAAGATGAGTTTACAAAGAGGTAAATAGAACTTTTAAATTGTATAATGCCAAAGTAACTTCTGATACATTTCTTAATGCACAACTTCTATGTGTGTTTCAGAAAGTTGGAATAACACGACATTTAAACATAAATTCTGTCATTTGCCATTGACATTATATATCAAGCACACTCAAAGAATGGTTATTCAGCAGTACTATAGTGAAATAAAAATACACCAATATATTTACATGATTTATTTAACCATTTTCCTATTCTTAGACACCTATGGACTTTTATTTTACAAGAAGTAATGCAACAAATATGTATGTAGAGAACAGTTTAAATACAGTTTTTCATTTTTTTGTGATAGAAGTTATGTAACATAAAATTAACCTTTCTAGGCATTTTAAAAATATACAGTTGACACTTAGGTTGCTTCTAAATCTTAGCTATTGTAAACGGTGCTGCAACAAACATAGGAGTGCAGATATCTCTTCAATATATACTGATTTCCTTTCTTTTGATCATCAATAGACAAATGGATAAATAAAATAATGTGTGTTACCTACACACAGCGGGGTACTATTCTACAAAAAAAAAAAAAAATGTGATCCAGTCATTTGCAACAACATAGATAGAACTGGAGATCATTACGTTAAGTGATATAAGCCAGGCACAGAAAAGCAAACATCACATAGTCTTACTTAGTTGTGGGATCTAAAATCAAAGCAACTGAATTCATGGACACAGTAGAAGGATGGTTACCAGAGGCTGGGGAGTGTAGTGAAGGTATGGGCATGGGAGGTGGAGATGGTACAAAAAATAGTTAGAAAGAATGAATAAAAAAATAGAAAGAATGGGCACAAAAATAGAAAGAATGAATAAAACTTACTATTTGATAGCACAACAGAGTGACTATTATCAATAATAATTGTACATTTTTAAATAACTTAAGTAGTGAATTGGATTGTTTGTCACTCAAAGGATAAATACGTGAAGGAGTGGATACCCCTTTCTCCATGCTGTGCTTATTTCACACTGCGTGCCTATAGCAAAGTATCTCATTTACCAAATAAATAAATAAATACCTACTATGCATCCACAAAAGTTAAAAATAAAAAAATTAAATGTACAATTGAGTGGCTTTAAATATGGCTACAATGCTGTGCAACCATCACCTGTTTGTAAGCCCAGAACACTTTAATGGCCTTAAAAGAAAACTCCGTAACCATTGGTCAGTCTCTCCTTATCACCCTGTCTCCCTTGGCTCTGAGAGCAACTCATTTGCTTTCTGTTTCTATGGAGTATTTTGGGTATTCATATAAATGGAATCACACAAGAGATGGGCAACTGAATCTAACTTTTTCACTTAATATGATTTCAACAGTTGTATATGTGGCAACACGTACCATACTTCACTTCTTCTGGTGACAGAATTCCTTTTATGGGTATACTTTATTTTGCTTATCCTTTCAGCAATTGATGGATATATACGTCATTTCTACTTTTTAGTTAATAATGATGTAAAAAACATTCCTGGAAAAATTTGTTTTAATACCGCATCTGTTTTCAATTAATTTGAGTATACACCTAGGAGTTGAGTCATATGGTAATTGTATTTAAGTTTTTGAGTAATTGCCAAATTTTTTCCCACAGCTACCATACCATTTTCCATTTCTAGCCGCAATGTATAAGGGTCCAATGCATCCACATCTTTGCTAATATGTGCAAATTCTCTTTTTTAAAAAAAAAAAAACATATTACAGGGAGTTGTGGTATTATATTGTGATTTTGACGTGAATTTGTCTATTGCCTAAGGACTAATGAGGTTAAGCAATTTGTGTACTTGTTGGCAATTTGCATATTTTTTAGAAAAATGTCTATTCAAATTTGTTAATATACAAGACAGAAAGGAAATAGCAAAATGGAAAAGTAAGTCCTAACCTAGCAAAATTTCAACACATGCAAATAAATTAAATTTTCTAATTATAAGGAAGAGACTGGCAGAATTTCTGCTTTGCCACTTCTATTCATGACTGATGGAAGTTCTAGGAAAGGCAGGTAGCAGAAAAATTAAGATGTGTATTCCACTTGTCTTTCCCTAAGACTCTTTGAGAAAATGGGCATCACTATGTAAATATTTGTGGTGAATATTTTTGCTTGACCCCCAAAGTTTTCAAATAATATGTCCATCTCGTTTTTTGTAATATTCTGTTATCGGCACTAGTTTCTTATGCCACGTGAAATGCTGCCACTGTGCCTCTCTGTTCCTTAGTCCTTCTGCCATTTGCAATTATTGGTGAATATAAAGAATAAATACACGAGGAAATAACAAAAGAGAGCATCTCTCTCTGTCAGGTGCTCTTGATGCTCATCCTAAGCACCTTATATAAGCCCTGCCTGAGCTCCTTGTTCTTAAGCGCATACACGAACTCTCATTCCTGCACTATGAGTGATGGAAATCACAATGATGACTGTGTAGAAGAAAAGGATTAGGATGAGGTGGGAAGTGCAGGTACTTAAGGCCTTGGATGCAGCTTCTGGAGAATTCAGCTTCAGGACTAAGTGAAGTATTAAAGCATATGTCTGAAATAAAACAAGGATATAGTTAAAATAACAGAAAAAGGAACAACTTGCTATCTTTGATTTATTCACTCTTCTAAACAATGCTAAATATCACCTTCTGATATTTCAAAGTTTATTCTGGGAAGAAAATTTAACTAATACTATGAATGCATATACATCAGGTATGACAATGGCCAAAGATGAGGTTTCCTAAGAAATGGAGGATTGAATCTAATATTCCCTTTTAAGTGGGAGATCCCCAGTACCCTTCTACCACACAACTCTAAGAACACTGGAAGCCATTCATGCAGTATGTAGATCAGTGTTTTGTTTTGTTTTGTTTTTCTGTAATAATTTAAAGTATCTGAAAAAAGACCTGTTAGCACTGAAGACCAATAATATCTTCAATGAGGCAAAGAGTTTCCTACGAAAGTACTCATCCTTCCAATTGATCTTCACATATCACTCAGAGATTTGAAACAGCTTTCTAAACCTGACCAAGTTTGAACTAGTATTCAAGCCTTATCAGTCATTTGACAAATAGTTTCCAAATAAAAGGTAAGTATGAAAATAAAGATTGAAACTTAGAAGTTACTGAAATATAGAGAGCAGAATAAACATATTTATCTAAATAAATATCCATTAATTTACCTTGACTCATTATGCTACAAATATAATGACATATCATCATGTGGATTAAGATGAACATTTCTACCAGCTCAATACCAATACTACCTTTACTGTAGATTCTATCATTTTAACCCACAATATAGTTTACATTTTCTATGTCATTATAGTATTCTTTAATATTGTAAATATTGACAGGAAGAAATAATAAATAGTACACATTTGGTAAGAACAGATTTTAAACTTTTTTTGTTTTAAAATACATTGTTGATACTCACAGGCATTTTTTCAATGTTTTGAAAATGTTCTTTCAATGTTTTCAATGGGTTTGTCATAAATAGCTCTTATTATTTTGAGATACGTTCCATTAATACCGAATTTATTGAGAGTTTTTAGTATGAAGGGCTGTTGAATTTTGTCAAAGGCCTTTTCTGCATCTATTGAGATAATCATGTGGTTTTTGTCTTTGGTTCTGTTTATATGCTGCATTATGTTTATTGATTTGCGTATGCTGAACCAGCCTTGCATCCCAGGGATGAAGCCAACTTGATCATGGTGGATAAGCTTTTTGATGTGCTGCTGGATCGGTTTGCCAGTATTTTATTGAGGATTTTTGCATCGATGTTCATCAGGGATATTGGTCTAAAATTCTCTTTTTTTGTTGTGTCTCTGCCAGGCTTTGGTATCAGGATGATGTTGGCCTCATAAAATGAGTTAGGGAGGATTCCTTCTTTTTCTATTGATTGGAATAGTTTCAGAAGGAATGGTACCAGCTCCTCCTTGTACCTCTGGTAGAATTCAGCTGTGAATCCATCTGGTCCTGGACTTTATTTGGTTGTTAGGCTATTAATTATTGCCTCAATTTCAGAGCTTCCTGTTGGTCTATTCAGGGATTCAACTTCTTCCTGGTTTAGTCTTGGGAGAGTGTAAGTGTCCAGGAAATTATCCATTTCTTCTAGATTTTCTAGTTTATTTGTGTAGAGGTATTTATAGTATTCTCTGATGGTAGTTTGTTTTTCTGTGGGGTGGGTGGTGATATCCCCTTTACCATTTTTTATTGTGTCCATTTGATTCTTCTCTCCTTTCTTCTTTATTAGTCTTGCTCGCAGTCTATCAATTTTGTTGATCTTTTCAAAAAACCAACTCCTGGATTCATTGATTTTTTGGAGGGTTTTTTGTATCTCTATCTCCTTCAGTTCTGCTCTGATCTTAGTTATTTCTTGCCTTCTACTAGATTTGAACGTATTTGCTCTTGCTTCTCTAGTTCTTTTCATTGTGATGTTAGAGTGTCAATTTTACATCTTTCCAGGTTTCTCTTGAGGGCATTTAGTGCTATCAATTTCCCTCTATGCACTGCTTTAAATGTGTCCCAGAGATTCTGGTATGTTGTATCTTTGT
>NW_020255108.1:0-1177 GCF_003255815.1 Theropithecus gelada
GTATTATCACACACCAAGGTTTTTACAGTCTGAAGAAAAGTACAGTCCTAAGGTGTCAGTTCTCAAAGCCTTAAGATCCTCCTGCTAAGATTCCTAGAGGGTCTCAACTTCTTGCACTGAACCCCAACTTGCACAGGCACCTGCGTCTTCCTCCTGCAGCAAATGCAGATGCAAATGCAGATGAGAAGGCTGTGGCTCTGCTGCAGTAATGATGCCATGCAGCCCTAACACCACAACAGAGCAATGGCTTTGGCCTGAATGTCCCCAAAACCTCATGCTGAAACCATCTCCGATGGGATACATTAAGAGGTGGGGCCTTTTGGAGGTCCTGCTCTCAGGACTGGGGTTGGTGTCCTTGTTGAGAGGTCTGGAGGAGCCCTCCTGCTCCTCCACCATGTGAGTTCCGACAAGATGCCTGCTGCCACGCAAGACCCGGTGAGATGCTGCCGTCTGTAAGCCACAGGCCCTGGGACACCAGATGTGCAGGTGCCTTGACCTTGGACTGCCTTGACCTTGGACTTTCCAGCCTCCAGAGTTGTGAGCAATAAATGTCTCTTTACAGATCACCCAATCGACAGCAGCCGGACAGAGAGACAGTAATTTTACAATGTAAGTCACTTTCTCAGCGGGCCAGAGGCCTCCCCATGAGCCACCACCATAAAGCAAGAACTCCCTGGAGGATGCAAAGGGGTTCACAAGGAATTCTACCCATCACTAGGATGTCTATCCTTTCTTGCAGGAAGATAGCTGAACCATGGCAGGAAACTACGGGGTGGGTGGGGCTGGACAGTAATGTGTCACCTGCTCACCTAAGCCTCAGTCTCCTGCCTCTCATCATGACAGCAGGGGTAACCCCCTCACCTGAGCTGTTGGGGGAGGTAAGAGTGCTGGGTGATTAACAATTGTTAGCTCCACAGAAATTAGGCAAAGAATCCGTCCCATGTCTTATAAAACCAAACCAGCCCAGGAATTCCACATCACTACTAATTTGCATGGGAAAATGCTGCATTCTCATAAGTTCTGGCATGTCATTGGTATTAATAAAGTTTGCAGAGTTTGCATATACTAAGTATATAAAACAGGAAAATAAATCATGCAATTTGTTGGCTGAAGCAGGAGAATCACTTGAACACAGGCGGCGGAGGTTGCAGTGAGGTCGCACCACTGTACTCCAGTC
>NW_020255109.1:0-1177 GCF_003255815.1 Theropithecus gelada
CATACTTCTTGCAGGCTTTGTTCATTTCTTTTTCTTCTTTTTTCTTTAGGAGAAACATGCTTTTAATAATTGTGAAAGTTTTGTTTTGTTGGTTTTTTTATTAATTTATTTATTATTATTATACTGTAAGTTGTAGGGTACATGTGCATAACGTGCAGGTTTGTTACATATGTATACTTGTGCCTTGTTGGTGTGCTGCACCCATCAACTCGTCATTTACATCAGGTATAACTCCCAATGCAATCCCTCCCCCCTCCCCCCTCCCCATGATAGGCCCCGGTGTGTGATGTTCCCCTGCCTGAGTCCAAGTGATCTCATTGTTCAGTTCCCACCTATGAGTGAGAACATGCGGTGTTTGGTTTTCTGTTCTTGTGATAGTTTGCTAAGAATGATGGATTCCAGCTGCATCCATGTCCCTACAAAGGACACAAACTCATCCTTTTTTATGGCTGCATAGTATTCCATGGTGTATATGTGCCACATTTTCTTAATCCAATCTGTCACTGATGGACATTTGGGTTGATTCCAAGTCTTTGCTATTGTGAATAGTGCTGCAATAAACATACATGTGCATGTGTCTTTATAGCAGCATAATTTATAATCCTTTGGGTGTATACCCAGTAATGGGATGGCTGGGTCATATGGTACATCTAGTTCTAGATCCTTGAGGAATCGCCATATTGTTTTCCATAATGGTTGAACTAGTTTACAATCCCACCAACAGTGTAAAAGTGTTCCTATTTCTCCACATCCTCTCCAGCACCTGTTGTTTCCTGACTTTTTAATGATCGCCATTCTAACTGGTGTGAGATGGTATCTCATTGTGGTTTTGATTTGCATTTCTCTGATGGCCAGTGATGATGAGCATTTTTTCATGTGTCTGTTGGCTGTATGAATGTCTTCTTTTGAGAAATGTCTGTTCATATCCTTTGCCCACTTTTTGATGGGGTTGTTTGTTTTTTTCTTGTAAATTTGTTTGAGTTCTTTGTAGGTTCTGGATATTAGCCCTTTGTCAGATGAGTAGATTGCAAAAATTTTCTCCCATTCTGTAGGTTGCCTGTTCACTCTGATGGTAGTTTCTTTTGCTGTGCAGAAGCTCTTTAGTTTAATTAGATCCCATTTGTCAATTTTGGCTTTTGCTGCCGTTGCTTTTGGTGTTTTAGACATGAAGTCCTTG
>NW_020255110.1:0-1177 GCF_003255815.1 Theropithecus gelada
ACATGCCAAAAAAGTCAAGGAAAAGATGAGCTATCTATATGAGGAATTTAGTCAACTGTTGTCTGATATCTGTCTGAGATTAAATGACAACGTATAAATCAAATGTTTTGTATGATGCCTGGTACCAAAATAAAAGCTCTCAATAAACGTTAGCTATCATTATCGTTATTAGGAATAATATTGAGAGATTACTTTTTAATCCTATGTATTGGTCAAAATATGTCAATGATTGACCCAAGTTTGCATCCACTGATCAGTTAATTGGTTTAAAGGAAAGGATCCTAATTTTAATTCCATGGTCAATTTCATTTATATATTGATTCAACGAATTTTTTCTCTTTATGTAGAAAAATATAATCATGAATGGGCTTTAGCACATCCTCCTAAATCCTAATGCGCAGTTTATGAAAATGCGTACGTGTACTTTGTGGAAATAAAAGATCCATAGCTTTTCTCAACTTCCCAATGTGTATGCGTCTGAAAAAAAAAACAAAAAACAATAGAGATTTTGTTTTAGAGTCTCTACATTTTCCTCACAGCCTGTGTCTTTCTGATTAGGGAAGGTTGATATAAAAAACCTGAAGACCGTTCTAGACAACATGGGAATCAAGCTCACAGATAAAGAACTTGAAGATCTGACACAAAGCCTGCCAGTCGGTGGTGAGCATGCTAGATATCACTGGTTTTTGGGTTTTGTGTTCTGTGTGCTTTTAGCATTAGAAGGAAAGGGAAAAAAGAACTTTTCATAATGCAAATGGCAAGATTAAATAAGACAGTCAGAGTAACAAAGTAGGGAAGGTAGTATTCTGAATACTAGCAGCATGGTCAATACAAGAGCCTTCCAAATTCTGAGGACAAGAAAGCTGACCCCTAGGAAAAAGCCACTTTTGAATTCCATCTTTCCATTATCAAATATAAGATTTGCTGTTTTATGGGTTATAAAGTCAAATTTACATTTTCTAAATAAGTTTATTTTCAATATTTATAATTGTTTCTTCATCTTCGTAACATATTCTGAGTAAATATTTATCAAATGACTAAAGTGCTTAACAAAATGCCCAGTATACTTCCTAAGTGCTGCTACTAGGTGTTATAATCATAGGAGGGAGAAGAGTGTTCTTGTGATATAACATGTTATGAGCTTCAAATTATGCCTTTGTGTTATAGCTGATAATAA
>NW_020255111.1:0-1176 GCF_003255815.1 Theropithecus gelada
CACTTTGCCAATTCCACAAGAACTGTCTTAGCGAAAGGCTTCTGGAGGGGAAAGCTGTAACTCTGTGAGACGATTTCACAGAACACAAAGAGGTTTCTCAGAAAGCTTCTTTCTCTTTGTTATCGGAGCATATTTCCTTTGGCCCTATAGTCTTCAAAGGGATCCGAAATATCTGTTCTCAGATTCCACAGAAAAAAGGCTAGCAAAGAGATCCACGAAATACAGATGTAACTCTGTGCGTGAAAGTCACACATCACAGAGAAGTTTCTCAGAAAGCTTCTTTCCAGATTTCATCTGAGCATATTCCCTTTTTCACCTTTGCCCTCTATTGGCTTCCAAATATCACTTTGACAATTCCACAAGAATTTTCTTAGCGATAGGCTTCTGGACGGGAAAGCTGTATCTCTGTGAGATGATTTCACAGAACACAAAGAAGTTTCTCAGAAAGCTTCTTTCTCTTTGTTATCGGAGGATATTTCCTTTGGCCCTAAAGTCTTCAAAGGGATCCGAAATATCTGTTCTCAGATTCCACAGAAATAAGGCTAGCAAAGGGATCCAAGAAATACAGATGTAACTCTGTGAGATGAATTAACAGAACACTAAGCAGTCTCTGAGAAAGCTTGTTTCCAGATTTCATCTGAGGATATTTCCTTTTTCACCATAGACCTCTGTGGGCTTCCATATATCACTTTGCCAATTCCACAACAACTGTCTTAGCGAAAGGCTTTTAGACAGGAAAGCTGTAACTCTGTGAGATGATTTCACAGAACACAAAGAAGTTTCTCAGAAAGCTTGTTTCTCTTTCTAATCGGAGGATATTTCCTTTGGCCCTATAGTCTTCAAAGGGATCCGAAATATCTGCTCTCAGATTCCACAGAAAGAAGGCTAGCAAGGAGATAAACGAAATACAGATGTAACTCTGTCAGATGAATTAGCAGAACACTAAGTAGTTTCTCAGAAAGCTTCTTTCCAGTTTCCATCTGAGGATATTTCCTTTTTCACCGTAGCGCTCTATGGGCTTCCGAATATCACTTTGCCAATTTCACAAGAACTGTCTTAGCGAACGGCTTCTTGACGGGAAAGCTGTAACTCTTTGAGATGATTTCACAGAACACAAAGAAGTTTCTCCGAAAGCTTCTTTCTCTTTCTTATCGGAGGATATTTCCTTTTGCCTTG
>NW_020255112.1:0-1177 GCF_003255815.1 Theropithecus gelada
CGATAACAAAGAGAAAGAAGCTTTCTGAGAAACTTCTTTGTGTTCTGTGAAATCAACTCACAGAGTTACAGCTTTCCCTTCAAGAAGCCTTTCGCTATGACAGTTCCTCTGGAATTGGCAAAGTGATATTTGGAAGCCCATAGAGGGCTATGGTGAAAAAGAAAATATCCTCAGATGAAATCTGGAAAGAAGCTTTCTGGGAAACTGCTTCGTGTTCTGTTAATTCACCTCACAGGGTGAAATCTGTATTTCGTGGATCTCCTTGCTTGCCTTATTTCTGTGGAATCTGAGAACAGATATTTCGGATCCCTTTGAAGACTATAGGGCCAAAGGAACTATCCTCCGAAAACAAAGAGAAGGAAGCTTTCTGAGAAATTTCTTTGTGTTCTGTGAAATCATCTCACAGAGTTACAGCTTTACCTTGAGGAAGCTTTTCGCTAAGACAGTTCTTGTGGAATTGGCAAAGTGATATTTCGAAGCCCACGGAGGGCTATGGTGAAAAAGGAAATATCCTCAGATGAAATTTGGAAAGAAGCTTTCTGAGAAACTGCTTAGTGTTCTGTTAATTCATCTCACAGATTTACATCTGTATTNCGATAACAAAGAGAAAGAAGCTTTCTGAGAAACTTCTTTGTGTTCTGTGAAATCAACTCACAGAGTTACAGCTTTCCCTTCAAGAAGCCTTTCGCTATGACAGTTCCTCTGGAATTGGCAAAGTGATATTTGGAAGCCCATAGAGGGCTATGGTGAAAAAGAAAATATCCTCAGATGAAATCTGGAAAGAAGCTTTCTGGGAAACTGCTTCGTGTTCTGTTAATTCACCTCACAGGGTGAAATCTGTATTTCGTGGATCTCCTTGCTTGCCTTATTTCTGTGGAATCTGAGAACAGATATTTCGGATCCCTTTGAAGACTATAGGGCCAAAGGAACTATCCTCCGAAAACAAAGAGAAGGAAGCTTTCTGAGAAATTTCTTTGTGTTCTGTGAAATCATCTCACAGAGTTACAGCTTTACCTTGAGGAAGCTTTTCGCTAAGACAGTTCTTGTGGAATTGGCAAAGTGATATTTCGAAGCCCACGGAGGGCTATGGTGAAAAAGGAAATATCCTCAGATGAAATTTGGAAAGAAGCTTTCTGAGAAACTGCTTAGTGTTCTGTTAATTCATCTCACAGATTTA
>NW_020255113.1:0-1176 GCF_003255815.1 Theropithecus gelada
CCCCTTGTGCTTCCCAGGTGAGGCGATGCCTCGCCCTGCTTCAGCTCTCGCTGGTCGGGCTGCAGCAGCTGACCAGCACCGATCGTCCGGCACTTCCCCAGTGAGATGAAACCAGTACCTCAGTTGAAAATGCAGAAATCACCGGTCTTCAGTGTCGCTCACGCTGGGAGTTGGAGACTGGAGCTGTTCCTATTCGGCCATCTTGCTCCTGCCCCTGCTAGCCTTATTTCTGTGGAATCTGAGAACAGATATTTCGGATCCCTTTGAAGACTGTAGTTCCAAAGGAAATATCCTCCGATAACAAAGAGAAAGAATGTTTCTGAGCAAGTACTTTGTGTTCTGTGAAATCATCTCACAGAGTTACAAATTTCCCCTCAAGAAGCCTTTCGCTAAGACAGTTCTTGTGGAATTGGCAAAGTGATATTTGGAAGCCCATAGAGGGCTATGGTGAAAAACGAAATATCCTCAGATGAAATCTGGAAAGAAGCTTTCTGAGAAACTGCTTAGTGTTCTATTAATTCATCTCACAGAGTTACATCTCTATTTCGTGGATTTCTTTGCTAGCCTTATTTCTCTGGAATCTGAGAACAGATATTTCGGATCCCTTTGAAGACTATAGGGCCAAAGGAAATATCCTCCCATAATAAAGAGAAAGAAGCTTTCTGAGAAACTTCTTCGTGTTCTGTGAAATCATCTCACAGAGGTACAGCTTTCGCCTCAAGTAGTCTTTCGCTAAGTCAGTTCTTGTGGAATTGGCAAAGTGATATTTGGAAGCCCATAGGAGGCTACGGTGAAAAAGCAAATATCCTCAGATGAAACCTGGAAAGAAGCTTTCTGAGAAACTGCTCTGGATTTGTGACTTAAACTCACAGAGTTACATCTGTATTTCGTGGATCTCTTTGGTAGCCTTATTTCTGTGGAATCTGAGAACAGATATGTCGGATCCCTTTGAAGACTATAGGGCCAAAGGAAATATCCTCCGATAACAAAGAGAAAGAAGCTTTGTGAGAAACTGCTTAGTGTTCTGTTAATTCATCTCATAGAATTACATCTGTATTTCGTGGATGTCTTTGTTAGCCTTATTTCTGTGGAATCTAAGAATAGATATTTCGGATCCCTTTGAAGACTGTAGGGCCAAAGGAAATATCCTCCGATAACAATGAGAAAGAAGCTTTC
>NW_020255114.1:0-1176 GCF_003255815.1 Theropithecus gelada
CTTGAACCCCTGCCCTCCCATGTCTTCTTCTCCTCGGGATGAGCCTGCGGTCAGAGTGTACCCCAAGTTTTCCTGAATGGGCAAAGGCTAGCACAGGAATTTGGACCTCACCTGATGGAAGGTGGTTCCATCCAACCGGACCCCATCTCGGAACCACAGCAATTCAGGGGTAGGGCGGGCATCCCCCCGGCTCCGACATGTCAGGTTCACAGGAACTCCAGCAATGAGAGACACAGAGGGGCCGCCCAGCACCTGGGGAGCTTCTGGGGGGACTGCAAGGTGGATTTGGGGTCAGAGATGGATCCGGATCCTCTCAGCTCCAATTGACCACTCCCCTGGGCTCCCTGGACTCCGCTACTCACAGCTAGTACTGGTTGCCCCCTTGGGCTCCCAGGGGACAAGTGGGCGAGGTCCTTACCCAGCACGTGCAGTTGGGCTGGTCTCGAGCGGAGGCCTGCTTGTGTAGCCTGACATTCATATGATGCTTCATCCTCTAGCTCCACGGGCCTAATGTGGAGGTCATGCTGGCCATTGGCTGCATTCCCTGATATCCAGTACCGGGACCACCCTGGAGTCAGGGAGGAGGCAGCACGCCATGGTTCTGACTGGTCCACACATTTGGTGGTAAGACACTATTAAAGAGTGGGTACTGTGCCCATAGAGACTCTAACTCCCTCCCAACCCAGAGTCACTGCAAACTTGGGGGTAATAAATTCAGAAAGGAAAGCAAGAAAATGATTGCCATAAAAGTTAGGTTAGATACTACTTCTGGAGTGAGGGCGGGGGGGCTATGATAGGGGAAAGGAATACAGGGGCTTCTGGGGAGCTAGCAGTGGACTTGGGTATTGGCTGTGTGAGTGTCTATATTATTTGGTAAACCTTCCGTTTATGTTTACTGTACTTTTTTGCATTTATGTTCTCTTTCTTTCTTTTCCTTTTTTTTTTTTTTTTTTTTTTTGAGACACGGTCTCACCATTACCTGGAGTGCAGTGGCTTGATCATGGCTCACTGCAGCCTTGAACTCCTGGGCTCAAGGCTATCCTTGAGCAATCCTACCACCTCAGCCTACTGAGTAACTGGGACTACAGATGCACATCACCACGCCTGGCTAATTTGTTTAAAATATATATTTTTTTTCTAGAGATAAGGTCTTGTTATGTTGCCCAGGCTGGTCTC
>NW_020255115.1:0-1177 GCF_003255815.1 Theropithecus gelada
CAAAGAGAAAGAAGCTTTCTGAGAAACTTCTTTCTGTTCTGTGGAATCATCTCACAGAGTTACAGCTTTCCCCCCAGGAAGCCTTTCGCTAAGGCACTTCTTCTGGAATTGGGAAAGTGATATTTGGAAGCTCATAGAAGGCTACGGTGAAAAGGTTAATATCCTCAGATGAAATCTGGAAAGAAGCTTTCTAAGAAACTGCTCTGTGATTTGGGACTTCCACTCAGAGATTTACATTTGTATTTCGTGGATCTCTTTGCTAGCCTTGTTTCTGTGGAATCTGAGAACAGATATTTCAGGTCCCTTTGAAGACTATAGGGCCAAAGGAAAATTCCTCCGATAAAAAACAGAAGGAGGATTTCTGAGAAACTTCTTTGTTTTCTGTGAAATCATCTCACAGAGTTACAGCTTTCCCCTCAAAAAGCCTTTCGCTAAGACAGTTCTTGTTGAATTGGCCAAGTGAAGTTTGGAAGCCCATAGAGGGCTATGGTGAAAAAGGAAATATCCTCATATGAAATCTGGAAAGAAGCTTTCTAAGAATCTGCTCTGTGATGTGTGACTTCCAATCACAGAGTTACATCTGTATTTCCTGGATCTCTTTGCTAGCCTTATTTCTGTGGAATCTGAGAACCAATATTTTGGAACCCTTTGAAGTCTATAGGGCCAAAGGAAATATCCTCCGATAACAAAGAAGCTTTCTGCGGAACTTCTTTGTGTTCTGTGAAATCATCTCNAGAACAGATATTTCGGGTCCCTTTGAAGACTATAGGGCCAAAGTAAAAATCCTCCGATAAAAAACAGAAAGAGGATTTCTGAGAAACTTCTTTGTTTTCTGTTAAGTCATCTCACAGAGTTACAGCTTTCCCTTCAAAAAGCCTTTCGCTAAGACAGTTCTTGTTGAATTGGCAAAGTGAAGTTTGGAAGCCCCTAGAGGGCTATGGTGAAAAAGGAAATATCCTCATTGAAATCTGGAAAGAAGCTTTCTAAGAATCTGCTCTGTGATGTGTGACTTCCAATCACAGAGTTACATCTGTATTTCCTGGATCTCTTTGCTAGCCTTATTTCTGTGGAATCTGAGAACAGATATTTCGGAACCCTTTGAAGTCTATAGGGCCAAAGGAAATATCCAACGATAAAAAAGAGAAACAGGTTTTCTGAGAAACTTCTTTGTGTTCTG
>NW_020255116.1:0-365 GCF_003255815.1 Theropithecus gelada
ATGTAACTCTGTGTGTGGAAGTCACACATCACAGAGCAGTTCCTCAGAAAGCTTCTTTCCAGATTTCATCTGAGGATATTTCCTTTTTCACCATAGCCCTCTATCTGCTCCCAAATATCTCTTTGTCAATTCCAAAAGAACTGTCTTAGCGAAAGGCTTCTTGAGGGCAAAGCTGTAACTCTGTGAGATGATTTCACAGAACACAAAGAAGTTTCTCAGAAAGCTTCTTTCTCTTTGTTATCGGAGGATATTTCTTTTGGCCCTATAGTCTTCAAAGGGATCCGAAATAACAGTTCTCAGATTCCACAGAAATAAGGCTAGCAAAGGGATCCATGAAATACAGATGTAACTCTGTGAGATGAATT
>NW_020255116.1:415-1176 GCF_003255815.1 Theropithecus gelada
ATCCGAAATATCTGTTCTCAGATTCCACAGAAATAAGGCTAGCAAAGAGATCCAGGAAATACAAATGTAACTCTGTGAGATGAATTAACAGAACACTAAGCAGTTTCTCAGAAAGCTTCTTTCCAGACTTCATCTGAGGATATTTCCTTTTTCACCATAGCCCTCTATGGGCTTCCAAATATCAATTTGCCAATTCCACAAGAACTCTCTTAGCGAAAGGCTTCTTGAGGGCAACGATGTAACTCTGTGAGATGATTTCACAGGAGACAAAGAAGTTTCTCAGAAAGCTTCTTTGTCTTTTTTATCGAAGGATATTTCCTTTTTCCCTCTAGTCTTCAAAGGGAACCGAAGTATCTGTTCTCAGATTCCACAGAAAGAGGCAAGCAAAGAGATCCACGAAACACAGATGTAACTCTGTGTGTGGAAGTCACACATCACAGAGCAGTTCCTCAGAAAGCTTCTTTCCAGATTTCATCTGAGGATATTTCCTTTTTCACCATAGCCCTCTATCTGCTCCCAAATATCTCTTTGTCAATTCCAAAAGAACTGTCTTAGCGAAAGGCTTCTTGAGGGCAAAGCTGTAACTCTGTGAGATGATTTCACAGAACACAAAGAAGTTTCTCAGAAAGCTTCTTTCTCTTTGTTATCGGAGGATATTTCTTTTGGCCCTATAGTCTTCAAAGGGATCCGAAATAACAGTTCTCAGATTCCACAGAAATAAGGCTAGCAAAGGGATCCATGAAATACAGATGTAACTCTGT
>NW_020255117.1:0-1176 GCF_003255815.1 Theropithecus gelada
TATGATTTTCTGCTAATTATCTTACTGCAATTAAGAAGTTGAGACTGATGGCTCAAAGCTTCCAATACATAAAAATCAGCAGCCATTTTAGTTGAAATGCAACATCCTGCGACCTGTTTTTAATTGACTTCCCTCCTCGTCACTCTTCGAAGTGGGGCTTTGCCAAAGCCACCAGATTCTGACTTTGAAGCTCTCTTGGAAAAGAGTAAAAACAAAGGCCAGAAGTCAAGGGCTTTCAACTACATATGTTTTAGGCCAAATTTACAAATGTCCTTTTTTTTTTTTCTTTTTTTTTCAGTTACTCAAAAGGTTACTTTTAGTGAGCTCTTTGATCTGGAAAAACAGAAACAGAAACCAAGACACCTCATATTGATCATGTCTAAAAAGAAAATCTTATTTAACAATTGATCTAGTCACAAATGTCTGCTTTCCTAATCTTTTTCTGAAGATTGAAGTTTCACATTTCTGATAGGTACAAAATTGCAGATCAAGGTTTTCCCTTTGAAATGTGTCATATAATGTTATTGTCACATAAGGGCCAATGGCTGGTTTAGGCTGCAGAAGACATCATGGAACAAGAACTTGGTGAATCCTATGGACAAGATCTGTGGCTCAGTTACAGGGTTCATGGTCCGTGCTCAAGGAACGCATCCTTACTTATAACCATCTTAAATTATAACATTTACACTATGAAAATAGAATTTCAATAATTTGATATTTAAATGAATTATTTGCCAAGTTCAGATGCACATCAAGAATGTTTGCAAATTTATGAAGGAAAACAAAGTATCCCAGCCAATTTCACAAAGAATAGTTTTATAACAGATTCAGATAAATGCTCAAACCTTAAAAAAAAAAAAGTGCTCCTTAGAAAGTGCCAATAAGACATGCAAAGTGTTAGTTTTTACAGGGCTAGAATGCCATGCAGCCCATTTAGTGTGGTGCCCATTCAAGACTCTTCAAGTCAAAGCTAATGTGTATTTCTGTCTTGGCATGACCTTCTCATTCCGACAATGTAGAGTGTCTAAGGATCTGTATAGAACAACGGCTCACATTTGGATTGTAAAGGAGGAAAAATTTTCTCTTTCTTCCTCCCCTCCCTCCCTCCCTCCCTCCCTCCCTCCCTCCCTCCTTTCTTTCTTTCTTTCTTTCTTTCTTTCTTTCTTTCTTTCTTTC